>NC_056745.1:271202627-271208728 GCF_019279795.1 Protopterus annectens | reverse complement strand
TGACAAACACATACAGTCATAGACACATTTGACAGACCTGGGTTTAGCAGTGCTATCTACCTTGTCAATGAGTCCATTCTGTTGCAGAGCTTTTGCACACCTGTATGGTTGATGGTGACAGCAGTCCTCATACAGTGGACCTTGGGACATATACCGGGGGTACCATGGTGTAAAGACAGTATACCCAGCACCCACACCCCACATTGGATATTGTACTCACTGAAACCCATGATAATGCTGTGATATACCCACAATCACACATTTACCAGGACTGCAATACAACCCCTTGTCTATCTAATCAGTGCTACTACAGGGATATGCATTTATTGCGCATGCCACAGGGATACTAAGGTGAGGGTTTATCATGGCTCTCCTAATATCAGCAACATCTCTTATAATGTATGGCAAGTTTTATTGTATTTGGAGAATGTGGCCTCAGAATGCTGTCTGCTACAAATATGCACACTCACACACATACACACACTTGCCAGGACTCAGAGGGTAACCCACGCCTATCTACCCATTTGTAGAACAGTGTTATGCCGGTACTGCAAGCTCCAGGTATCCCATAGGGTGAAGAGTGTAACAAGATACATTTAATGTCAATTACAGCAGTGGCCATTTCTAAGTATGGCAGTGGGGGTGTAGTGGGTGAGAAGGCCCTTAGAGTATTGTCAACTGCAAGTTTACAAACACGCAGACACTGTTATTCTCAGTAATACACACTGACACATTTGTCAGTACTGGTGGCCATAGGTGCAGGTGTTCCTAGGTGTGTACCAGGCTAATGTCCATGGAGAGATGAGAAGAGTAGGGCATGTGGGTACACTGGTATCATGCCACCTGACATTTGCCAGCAGTCCATCTATCAACCAATGCCACTTGAGTGATTCCCAGAGTGACAGTTAAATTCAACATCCAACCATCTGGTTTTCTCTTGCAGAGGTCCAGTGAGGTGCTCCAATTGACATGTATGCAACATATATTACATAACATGGCCAGTGTCTGGGTTAGAGCCCTGTACCCAAGCATGTTCTGTGGTAGTCTGGTTGAGGTGTGCATGGCATGTGGTGCATACAGGGTGGGGTTTCCTAGCTGTGGCATTCATAACACAGTTGGGCAGACATGTCAGTGTCAGTCAATCAGAGATTGCCTGTAAGCAGCCAAGATGGATAACCGACTTCTGCACATCTGTACAGAGGACAGATAGAATTTAGCTAGCCAACAGGTTATGCATTAGGATAAATGTTTTGACAGATAGACATCTGACACTGATAGGTATGCCATTACTACATATCAGCAGCCCTCAATGACATGTCCTAAACACATAGTAGTCTACAGTTAATATCCACATATCAGATCAATATCCAATAGGAGATACTTAACATACAGCTCACACACCAAACACGATAGTCAGTACTCAAGAGTCCAGCTTTGCATGCAGGGGTGTATGGTTCCAGTAATACAATCTGCAATCTACTCTTACTTGGAAAAGCACTGTTAAAAGTACCAATGTAATGCTACAATACATGCAAGTGTTACTGCGTATAACCTGCGATGCTACCCATGTATGAAACACATACAAAGAGAAAAGATTGTGGTACTAGCCATGTATACTCAGGTGTGCCATACAGTATACTCACACCCCTTGCTACTGTAATGACAGCACATAGAAGCATGCTATGTACATGGAATGAAATAAACTTATTAAAGATGTCATTACCCTTCTCTTTTATCAGTCTGGAATGTGTTCACTCGTTACCAGGGCTGAGCTATGATTAGCAGGTGTAAGCATTGCTTAAATGTAAATTCTAGGCAGATTTGTACACTGGTAAGCGAAGCCTACATGGTGTAAGTGCCTTTTTGTTTAACCATACGTTAGCACCACTTACCATCATGCAAGCCCATGCAAACCCGATTAAAGCTGCTCAAAACTGCCTTAACCACTCTGTATCCAACAGTCCTTGCTCTGCCTAACACAAAATAAACAGACTTTGCATGCCTTGACCCCAGGACCGTCTAGACTACAGTCACAGCACTTAACCGCTAAGCCATCTGAGCTGTACAAATGTCTGTTACTTGTTCAAATATATCATTCATTACACGTACTGAATAGTAGTGAACAACTGCTTTGCCTACTACAATTGTTTACTACTTGTTAGTGAAAATCGTGTTGAAATCAGTTGTGTTTTTATATCTAAATATACACATGGATAAATATGGTGGGATACATCTGAGAAGGTATATACAACACTCATCTTATACATAACAAGAATATGGATATATATATATATATATATATATATATATATATATATATATATATATATATATATATACATGTACACACACACACACACACACACACACACACATATATATATATATATATGTGTGTGTCTCTCTGTATATATATATATATATATATATATATATATATATATATATATATGTATGTATATATATATATATATATATATATATATATATATATATATATATATATATAAATATATATATATATATATATATATATATATATATAAAACATATGCCCATAATATGTAGTGGAGTCATACCTCAGCATAAGTCACAACCTGTTAGTGCAAGGGAATGTAATGTAAGTATTGCAGTTATAAATGTAGAATGTTGCTACAGTAACAGGGGTTGTGTCAACAGACATGTTGTCTAGGAAGTCACTTCTGATACTCACATGTACACCATCAGTTACTAACAGACATCATAAAAATAAACATAGTGAAGTACCACATGAATCACAGTAATGATCCTGTGGAATACAGCAGAAATATGACCAATAAACATGGACAGTGTAAAACAGTCTGGTCAATCCAGAGGTATGCACAGAACTCCTTAGTGCAAGACGTGTGGACCAAGCCTGACAAAGGGGATGTTTACAGCCATAAAAATGGGGATATCACACAAATACTAGAATATATAATTCACACAGTTGATGCAGTCACACCCTCCTGTCTGTCCTAACACATATTAACTGGAGGAGCAGAGGTTCTTAGCCCACATACTTCCCACTAGTTAGTGATATACATCTTCACAGCATCCCACTGCTTTTTCAGAAATACACTACATGTATGGTGGCCAGGCAACAGTACATCTGACAAATATCTGGACATAACATCACACTAGGTAAATGCACTGAGCTGATAGGCATGTCACAAAGCACTGTGTAAACTGCAGTCAGACTGCCACAACACTGACCCAAGTTTTCTATGGGGGAATACACATGTACCTGCAAATATAGCAGGCACTATAGGCATGTAACAGCACAAAGTAACAGACACCAGTGTGAAAGTGCATACCCACAACCAATCTCAGCACAGTCACATTATGTTAAGCCTAATTAATAGTACAGTATATGGACTGTGTGAACAAAACCATCCTCATATTTGCCACTTTCACACTAACCCTACATATACTGGCCCAATTCACAGTGTAGTCTGATGCCTGACTATGTGGTATGGGACATGTCTCAGTCTAGCCCTACAGACATATACGCTGATAGGATACCAGAAACTGGAGCAGCATGCAACATCAGATAGAACAGGACCGAGAACACTGACATCTACCACAGTCTGTACTGAGGCCAAGTAACATATTCACAATACACTGCCACACAATACTGACACACTGTCAACAATCAGCATAAGTACACATACCTCACTACTGTACACATTACAACAGAATGTCCAGGTTTTGTCCTCAAATATAAGGCCTACTATACATAACACATGTAGCAGTCTGATATATCACTGTCTTGTTATCAGGAATGATGTCAGTAAATAATGATATACTGTGCATATACACCTCTTACTGCATGACATATAGACAGAGTGACAGACTTGGGGGACAGAGGCACAAAGACAGGGCCAATATTGACATATTGCTGTAATAAACTGAGAAATTTCCAGGTGTAACAGGGTTTGTTGTGACATATCTCTTCTGAGGGATATGAAGTCAGTAACACACATGGATGTCACCATGTACTGACTGGAATCATCAGAGTATGGTACTGAATTTCTAAAGATAGGATATGTGTGAGTAGCACACCACATCTAAGACTCAAAACTCTAGCCAGTCTGCAGATAGCCCTACAGGTGAGAGTTTCGTCATCCACATAACACTTGCATGCCATACTTTAAATCATGTAGAACAGACATATCCACACAAACCCTGTTAAACCAACATTAATTCAAATGTAGAACAGCAATACTTACACTCTGTCCCCATGTCTGGAACATCCCACTCCTGTTTGTTGGCCTGTCTCCACACTGTATGTTGTAAGAGGTATTTCCAACTACCCTCTGTGATGCTGTTTGTCAGACACCCACCTGAAGTCCTGCTCACAGTGCAGGAAAAGTGCCAACACCCACATGAAGTGCTTAGTTATAGGAGTGTGTTTCCGTGGAATTGGCTATAGGAATGATACCACAACTGTTCCACATGCAGTTAGCTAGTGGGGGACTCCAATTTCATGCACAGGCCATCAGCTGATCATGAGCATTACCTACAAAAGTCAAGCTGCTGCCAATGCAAAACAGATGTATTTTTCCACATCCACCAGACGGGGGAGAGAGAGAGAGAGAGAGAAAGAGAGAGAGACAGAGAGAAAGTAAGAGAGGAAGAGAGTAAGAGCCAAGTGTGTTTGTGTATGATTTGTGGGTGGAGAGTGGTATCTGGGTATTATAAAGGTTGTCTATATTGTTTACTAATCCATACTGTCACATAGTATTTGCACATGGCAGTACACATTTATGGCTGTGGAGTGTCTTCAACAACCTCTACAGTGTTTGAAAACTGTTAGCCTTGTAATGTGGACATTGGGACATATAGGTCCTCAATATAATGATGTAGCAAAACCCACACTGCAATGGATCCTGTCATTACACAATCACCCCAACACCCATACAGGATACCGATGACACACACACAAATGCGCACTTACCAGTACTGAGTTTTAAACCCCTACCTGGCTATGTATTGCTATTACAGTGATACACAGTTATTGCACTTGTCACGGAGCTTACATGTTGGAGTGCTGTCCAAATGTATCTTTGAAGGTGAGTGACATCAGCAGCAGTGCTAAAAGGAGGTGTAAGAGAAGTGTATTAAGTGTGAATATCCATCACACTCCCTCAAAAAAACACACACATTATCACAGTTGGCAGGATGAGGATTAGAACTCTAACTAGTTTGCTACACTACAGTATTACGCAGTAAGTGCAAGTGCCACAGAGCTTATAGGGCTAAAACATGGCCAAAGAGTTATTTTAAGGTGACTGGCATCAGCAGGCATGCTAAAGTAGGGCAATGGGAGGTGTAGTGAGTGTTCTCCCCATACAAACACACACACACACACACACACACACACACACACACACACACACACACACACACACACACACACACACACACACACACTTGCCAGTACTGAGATCACAGGTGTGTAGTAGGTGAATGGGCCTGAAGGCTCTACAGGGCTAGGCCAAGGGAATACATAGGCATCAGGCCACATGACAGTAGTTCACAGTGTGGCTCAGGGGTGTAGTCCCTGGAGTGGTCCCCAGGGGTGGCTATTGTATTCACCATCCACTCATCTAGGTTACTATTATGGTTGGGCAGTGATGTGCACTGCTTCCCATGTATGTGATCTATAATTCCATAATATGGACAGTGTCTGGGTTGTGCACATTTCCCACATGCATGTTCTTTGATGTGTGGAAGTGTACTTGAGGTCTCTGTGGCATGTTGTGTGGACAGATTGTTATCCTCTGATGTAACATTCCTAACCTAATTTAGTGAGACCTGGCTATGCAACTGAGGTCGTGCTTGCATCTACATTGACAGCATGATACGGGTATTCAGTGGAGTTAGTGATGTCTATCCATACAGAGCATATGCATAAGGGAAGATATTCCCTTTGTGAGTCACATTTGCAGACTCTACAGTTGTTGCAGCAGTCCCAGTGGGGAACATGGCAAAAGGGCCACTGTACACATTTATTTGCCTACTGAGGGGATGGAACGGGGTGTCATGTCCTTTTACTTGCTGGATAATCCACACTCAGT
>NC_056745.1:270972627-271197627 GCF_019279795.1 Protopterus annectens | reverse complement strand
GACTGGAGGCATATCAGTAGAGTACAGATCTTAGGTTTTACTGACCTACATTTCAGTTTCAGGCTTCTTACCTTTCAGAACTAACATAAAACTGCCAGACCTTTTGTAGTCTGTCTGCAAAGGTCTGGAGAGGGGCTTTACACCATTGCCATCAATTGGAGGCCTTAGCCCACTGACATGGATGTGTGTGTCCTATAGACACACATTTGGGCCACCACATGTACTGTAGTTGGATTTGTCACCTTGTCTAGTACTGCCTAGTATGTTGACACCAGTATTTGTTTATGGATTTCATGCTGCCCGTATAGGTGTCCACTATCTGCTGTCATCCTATTCAGCCACTCGATTCCCTTGCATGCTCACATCCATACCATAGATACAACTATCAGAACATACTACTCCATTCAGCAATTGATAGGAAGAGTGACTTACCTTGTGGTTGTGGCAGTACTGATGATGGTACTAGAGGGCTGACTATGTTGCATGCACATAGTACACTCCCTTTACATGATAAAGCACAGGTAGTGTCATGTTTGGCATCCCTTTTGCTGCATGTGCGAGTCAGAGACAGGTGTAATTCCCTGGGTCCCTACCATGTCAGTGTATGTGCTATGCATTGCCTCTTTGCCAAAGCCTGGGCATACTGGGCACACCTCCTTCTGCTTACATGGGCAGGCACAAGTTGTTCCTCCACCGAGTCTCTCTGTGCCTGTGATGGCCTTGGCAATGGTGGGGGGCTGTGTGGCCATGCCCCATGCTGTTCCTGCTGCAGCTGTTTCTGCAGGATCATATTGTGTAACAAGGCACATACTATGAACATTTGTGTACATGTAGCTGGAGAGCATTGCAAGGCTCCAACGGATATGTCCAGGCAGTGGAACCATGACTTGAGCATCCCAAACACATCCTCTGTTGTGATTCTGGTTTGTGCATGTGCCTCATTATGGAGTTCTTGTTTGGGTGTGTGTGTATTTCTGATGGGTGTTATCAGCCATGATTCCAGTGTGTAGCCAGCATCCCCCACTAGGTGGCCATATGGGATGTTCCCACTGACAAATGAATGGTACAGCTGTGTCATATGCCAGATGTGGGAGTCGTGATAGTTTCCAAGGCTGCTAGCACACACATTCAAGATAATGTCCTGGGCATTACACATGACCTGGTAATTAATGGAGGGGAAGCCCTTGCAGTTTATATAGGCCCTACCCTGCTTGCCTGATGGTGCCTTGATGTGTATATGCATGCAGTCTATAGCACCTATTACCTCAGGGTATTCTACTGTTTGGTGGAAGAGATGCATATTGCTGGTCAATGCCTCACAGGTGTTGAGGAAATATATGTGCTCACCGGCATGTGCTGACATGGCATCCAGGAACTGGTGGAGTACCCTGGATGCTGATGTCTGTGAGATCCCCATGATATCCCCAGTTGCCCTTTGGAAGGTACCTGTGGCTAGTATTCTTAAGCCTACATATACCTTGGTATCCACTTGGATGGGTTCCCCTCTGCTGGTTATATGCGTGAGGCATGGCTGGCACAGCTCAACTATTTGCTGTAAAATGTCCCCGTCCACCCTATAGTGCTCCACTATCTCCAGCTCATGTAGGCCCTGGTAGGTTACTCTGGGTCTGTACACTCTTCTCCTTCTCCTCACTGTGGTTTGGTCATCAGTATTCACATCCTCATCACCCTCAGCCTCTTGCACACATTGATGTATGAGAGCAACAGCAGACCCTAACATTTTGTTAGTTTTGTCAGGTAAAATTTCCCCATCTGTGTACACCGGTGGTGTAGAATTTGTGGGAAAAAACACACTGGAAGGTGTTTGCATAGTTTATAGTAGTGTGCTAGGCTGTTCCGTGTGCAATTGACTGATTCTGATACATTTCACCTATCAGCTATGCTAGTTCTCCTTGATTGCCTTCCTACTGCTGTTTTCCCTTCCCATTGCCTTCCAGTTTAAGCCCCGAGGTGCAGCACGCATATCCAGTGCTCAGATGTGAACAGAGCTGCTATTTCTTGTTTTTTTTTTTTTTTTGTTTGTTTAAAACCCGGGGCGTGGCGCACACACCCGTTTAGGCAATGTAAACACTACTAGGTAGCCTCAGACACACCCTCTTCCTTAGCTGTGCTTAGCTAAGGGCAAACACTGGCCACAGAGCTCCAATAAGCTTACGGCATGCATGACACTCCCCCTTATGAGGTCATCTACCTCTTATACTTATTCAGTGGTGTTGCTGTATCTACACAGTTGGGTGCAAGCTAACACTGAGAGGAAATCTGTGAGTCAGTATCAGTCCCCTCATTTGCATAAAACAGAAGGCTAATTCGTAGTTACAACACTCACACTCAGCCTTCCCCCTTAGCAACCACTATTTCCTGGTATTATTGTCTTATGCATGCCATTGACTATTATGGCAAAATGCTGATTTGGGTTTAAAAGCTTATTTCTAACTTGTTTTCTTATTTTCGGGCTGATCCCGTTTGGGCACCATTGCCCTACGCTTAAATGGCCGAAATCATTCAAAAAAAAAAGTTATTTTTTATAATTTTGCATCTATTTCTCATGCCAATGGCCATATATTTGGCCATTGGCATGCCTACTACATAGAATACATGCTTTCTTTGGAGCTGTCATGCCTCCATTTTGTAATTTGCAGAAATGTATTCGGTTAGTAACCAAATACATTTCTGCAGGTTACACTATCAATGCACAGATGCCTGCCTGCTTCCCAGATCTCTAATTCACCTCATTTGCATGGTTGTCACCAGCAAATGAGGTAATTAGCATATAGCAGTAGTGTCCATGCAGGAATAGTGTAGGAGCACTTGTGCACATCCTGGGAGCTCATTCTTGGATATCTCGTCGGCCATATTGCTTGCACTATTTCTACACTCTGTGCAGAGCTTGCTGAATCCAGGGGACTATAAGCGTCTTTTTCCATATTTCAGGAGCAGGACATTAGTTGAAGGCTTTGTTTATTATTAAGACTATTGTTTAGGTAAAAACATCAGCAGCAGTTTTCAAATATTCTGAGGAGAGAGATTGTCTATAGCAAGTGATGAGGTTTTTAAATTTATGAGATTTTTTTTTACAGCTGAGATGGATTCTGCTTTAGAGAAAAATGCAGTAAAGGGAATGTGTTGTAATTTGTCTTGATCATGTGTGAGAAAGTTACAGTTTGTTGTATGGATTGTTAAATTCATTTGCTATTTTTCGCTAGAAGATCTGGAGATGTTAGGTTGAAAGTTGTTGCCTGAGTTTAATATTTTTTGATGGATGCCCAGAAAAGTTTGGATTGCTTTGATATATATCCTGCATGCTACAGTTGTGACTTTTTTTGTCCAGTTTTATGTTGTGCCTGGTTGTATTCCTGAGGGTCCTGCAGAGCTGGAGGTTTTCCTGATTTTTATGGGTTTGTCATATTTTCCAGGCTTTATTCCTCTGTCTTATAAGTCATTCAGTTTTGTTGAATTTAACTCATTTTCTTTTTGGCAGGGCATGTCTAGTCAATATACTAAGATTTTATTGAATTCAAATACAACATTATCTCATGGTAGTATTTTAATTTAGTCCAGTAGTATTAAATGCTTCTGGACTGAGGTTAGTTAGATTTTGCATTTTCTATGTTATGCATTTATGTATGCATGTATGTATTTATTTCTGCAGTTTGTTAAATGGGGGTAGAGCAATGATCCCATTGGAGCAATTTTTAGTTTCAGCTCAGCACTGAGCTGTAATGGTGTTGATTAGGACAGTTGATAGGGGTTCTACTGACAAAGTAAGTAGATGGTCACTTAAGATGTCAGGCAAAATACCCTTGTAATATAATGCAGCTAGTTTTACTGACACCTTAAATACCTTTGTTATGGTACTACCAGGGTTTGTTGAGAGTAAGCTATCCAGATTGTAAGCTCTGTTGGTGGGCATAATTATATTTAGTTGGGGTGTCAATCAGTTGTTTAAAATCCCAGAAAATGTTCAGATAGATCAGTAAGTTATAAATTATAGCTTGTTGCTTTCCTTCTCTGGATTTAACAAATCTTCTTACATATCTCATTTAATGTGATTTTACATTCATTTTAAAAGTCATAAAAGTTTCTTGCCCATTATAGGCAGAAGTGGGTGTTAAAGTATGTATCTAACATCAGTAATTTAATAACGTCCAGTGAAAGATTCATGTTAGTCTGAAAGGAAAGAAAAACTGTAAAAGATGTGCTTATTCAGTAAAAGGTATGACATCACTTCTGTGTTCCAGTGTCTTTGTGTTTTCTGTTAGTGGACTAACATGGCACTTTTTAATTTTTTATAGGATATATTAGGGAATTACAATATTGTTGTGATTTACTTTAGCAGTAGATAGCACTGATATTATATTCCCTAAGGCATTCATTTACACTGTTGCTGTTTGCCAACATATTCTTAATTTCTACACAGAAACTCCTCATAAATGTTATATTATAGACTATTATTTCATTGGCGATTTTTCATCTTTAAGGTACAACAAGGAAACAGCTGAAAACTCATTTGTATATGCTAGGAATGTAGCTTCAGCATTATGTTAAGGTTAAACGAACTCCCTAGGATTTTATTAATAATATGTTGATTAAATTTAAGATTAAAACTGCTGTAAAAGGCTTCACAGAATTTAACACTTGCAGACCAACTACTGAGAGATGTCATTCATAAAGTTAGTATCCCATGCTGAGTTACAAGAGACACTCCATTTACACCAGAATGTCCCTCTGATCTATATGTTATCCTTTAAGGGTATGTACATATCCTGATCCAGAAATAAGAAGCTCATTTACCATGAACAGAAAAAGTGTAATAATTTGTTATCAAAATATTGCAACTGTGGTGCTCTAACCAAACCCAGCACTATGGCACTGTTCAGAAGATATTGATAACATAAGGATTTAACTGCCATCCTTTAAGGCACAATGCCATCATTATCTTGAAAGTGCTTGATATGTGTTATTTTCAAGTACAGAACTATTTTGTTGAAAAATACACAACTTACTTGGCTGCATACCTGTCAACCTCAACACAAGAAATCTGGATAAAGACACGAATAATTGAGGGACAAAGGCTCAAAAATATGGACAATTGTTAAATATTGCTCTTATAAACTTAGAAAGTTGTTAGAATTAAAGGCATTGTGTTAGCATGCATTATCTGAAGTATATGAAGTCTGAAACTCATATGTCTGTCATTATTTAATGACTTCAGTCTTGAATGATTTGCCAGAAAACCACACATTTTAAATGTACAGACAAAATATATGAGGCAAAAATCTGGACATCTGAGAGGTGTGCTTGTCTGTCTTACAGAAAACTGATTCTTGTTAAAGCATTTGAGTGCTTTTATTTTACTGCCATTGTTGATGAGGAGGATTGCCGTTAATGTAAATCAGGGGGATAATTTCAGTATCAAAGATGTTAATTTGCCATTTCAGTAAGAATCCTATGCTTCTGTTTAAAGGGGATCCCACATGGCACTTTCAAAACAATCTTATGCATGCTCAGTATAATTTATACTGATGTACTTGTCTGCTGTATGAATATCATGCATGACACATTTGGTCAAACCCTTATTAGCTGTTAAGACATTGCTGAAAAAATTAATAAATGGTTAGTAAACATTCTTTTTATTTCTGTAGCTTAACTACACAGATGGAAAACAAAGATATTCAAATTATTAATAGTACAGTCTTTATTTTTATCTGTACAGTAGTACAATAACGATGCACAGCAGCTCTTTAGTTATGAAGTGCTTCCTATTTCGTTTGCAAACCAGGAACATAAGACACATGATTTTGTTATTTCTATAATCAGTTCATTCAGGCCAATAAAGACAAAGCCCACTAGCTGTAGTCATGCCTTTTTCTGAGCTTGTCAGTACAGCATAAAGATAGATATTTTAATAACATGGAACAAGCTGGATGTCTTCTTGCTCAGAGACTAAATATTTAATCTTTTAATAAGAGAATAGTCTCCACTAACTCTACAACAACTGGATTTTTTGTCCATGCTTTAAAAACACATGCACTAGTAAAAATTTATACAACGTAAGAACTCATGGGCATTCAGAAACCATGTAGCTGAAACACTTGTATGTTCCTAAGGAGTCATTTACATATATCCCATGGGCCACTACTACAGCAGGTACACAGTGAAGTGCAGTATATATCTATATCTATATCTATATCTATATCGATATCTATATCTATATCTATATCTATATCTATATCTTATCTATATCTGTGAGTGTATGTGCATGAGTGTGTGTGTGTGTGTGTGTGTGTGTGTGTGTGTGTGTGCGTGCGTGCGTGCGTGCGTGTGTGTGTGTGTGTGTGTGTGTGTGTGTGTGTGTATTGAGTTCATTGATTGGCGCAATTATTGATACCTGTAACATTGGGTCATCCAGATGGACTCCTGTTTTCACTGCAGCACAGGAATGAGAGACATAGACCTGCATCTCCCCCTGCCATACAGAACCCATAGTAAAAAAAAAAAAGAAACAATTGAGAATCGGAGGATATTCTGTCTATCTATCTATCTATCTATCTATCTATCTATCTATCTATCTATCTATCTATCTATCTATCTATCTATCTATCTATCCATATATCCATCTGTTTATCATTCTAAGACTTAAAGAGACTTTGACAGTTTTGAGAAGTGTACAGCACAGTTATAGTTGGATGCTGCTGTCATCCTCTGCAGTGAAAGATGACAGCAGATATGCTTATTTGTATGGATTCATTAACCAGCTAAGTGGGCTTGCCCAAGGTATATCATTTCAGCTGTTAACAAGATTATTTGAAGTTGGTCATAGATAGAGGAGAACAGGTGGCCACCTCTTCCCTCTCGTTATCTCTTATAAGTGATCTTAAGCAGCTAGAAGACGAGGATACATTGTTACTTTTCAGAAGCACAACAATCCACTCGAAGCACATGATAAATGTACACTTTTTATGAATGGAATGGGATATGCAAGACTCTACTTGCACTACAAAACATATACTTTCATAACATGGAAAAAGCTGGATCTCTTTTGCTTAGAGATCAAATTCTTAATCTCTTAGTATAAGTATAGTCTCCCCTGACTCTACAACAGCTGGAATATTTAAAGCCAGAATAGGAGAGACATCAGACGAGCCTAGTGATTTATGCAGACTTGACAGCACTCTCAATGTCTTCAAAAAACTTGTAGAGCCAGCAAACAGTGACAGGCAAAAAGTAATTTATTGGTAGGAACACAAAAAGCTAAAAATAAAGCAAACTGGTTTCGGCTGTCAAGCCTTCTTCAGAAGAAGGCTTGACAGCCGAAACCAGTTTGCTTTATTTTCAGCTTTTTTGTCTTCCTACCAATAAATTACTTTTTGCCTGTCACTGTTTGCTGGCTCTACAAGTATTTTGAATGTGTTTGGTTTTTTGGAGCTGTGCAGCTACCGTATGTGCAGGGGCCTGCTTTCCTTAGCACTCTCAATGTCCTCATTGCTAACAAGAGATTCAGGATTCTCCTATATTAGTAGAGTTATGAATATTCTATGAAGTCAAGTTATATTTTCTAATTACTGTTATTTTCTAGGAGGTGCTTATAGCAACAATAAAAATCAATGAACAGTAATGAATTTTCATGCCTAAGCTGGCTACCCAATATAAACACAAGATTCCCGATTTTCCCAAAAATAGCTGGTGATCAAATATCCATAAATGTGTTTTCTCTTTAGGTTAAAACAAGGTGTTAATTATAGGTTCATAGGTTCATACTAGACTAATGACCACCTGGGTCTTTACAAACCTAGCTATGCAAACCCAACCCAGTTTAGTACCAGAGTTCCTTGGACTCCTGTATCGAGGGCTATGTTAGTATAGAGGTAGATAAGGGTTATGTCTGTTGGGGGGGGGGTATGTTAGCTGGGGATTAAGTTACTTATTGTCAACCTCTGTCCATCAGAGTCATGTGGGCCAGGCTGGGAGTGACTTTGTGATTTCTTATCCAATGGTTAAGGTTTCTTTTCAACAAGGTCAGTGATGAACTCTGCTTCACTTAGATGGGGAGTTTATTGCATAGCACTAGGATCCTTTTAGACACATTTTGGTCCCTCCAGCAGGTTCTATTTATGTTGCAGAGAAATTCAGATATTTGTATCTAGTATTTCTGGTGTTGTTTGTCTTGTGGATGTACAAGAGATCCATCAGAGATGGATCTGAATACACCTTATATGCTAGGTATAGATCACCTCTCAGTAACCTGCAGAAGACTGAGTACAGATATAAGACCTTAAGATGATATATGTAGGACAGGGTATTCATACCCTGGATTTATCTGGTGAGGAACCTTTTAGGGAATTCCAACAGTTGCAAGTGCCTGGCTAGGTACACTCCAAAGGGGACATTGTACTCAATGATAGATCTGATAAGGGCTGAGTAAACTGGTGTGATTTTTTTCCTTGGACCTGGATTCCATACCCTTGCTTATGAGTTGGGCAGCATAGAATGATTTTCTTACCATCTTGGCTAAGTGTTGGTTGAACACCAGATTACTGTCCACACATGTTCACAGATCTTTAACTATCAGGTCAACTCTTAGGCATGTTTTATTGATGAAGTAATTAGCTTGGGTGAATGCTTTCCCAAAGGGCACTATAATGCATTTCTTTGCATTGAGTTTTAATCTGTTGCTTTCATGCCAGTCATTTGTTTGTGTTAGACCCGCTTGTAGAATGTTGGTTTCATGGTGTGAATCTATGATAGCTCCCAAAATACAGTCATCTATGAACTTAGTGAGCCAGAGGTCTGTGGCATTAGCCTTGAGTTCCAAGAAGTAGATGCCAGACAGGAGTGAGCTCAACCCAGAGCCCTGTGGTACTCCACTGTTGACCTGTCTCTTGGTGGAGGTGGTCTAACTGATCATGACTTCCTGGGTCCTATCTGTAAGCCAGCTTGTTATCCAGTGAGTTATATAGGGATTTATGCCTAATTCTGTGTGTTTGTCAACAATACCAGAGTGAAATATTGTATCAAATGCCTTGGCCTGGTCAAGGTAGTGAGTATGGATCACTTTCCCCTCATCCATAGACATGGCAACCCTATTGAAGAAGTGTACCATGTTAAGTAGGCAAGACATTCCCTTAACAAAGCCAAACTGGGATGGGTCTAGTTTCTGTAGGTTGTAATTGTAGTTGTTAATCATTTCCATGATAATCTGTTCATTGTGTTTGCATATTAGACTTGTCAGACTGATGGATCCATAGTTCCCAGGGTCAGTTCATGGTCCACCCTTGTGAAGAGAATGACCATTGCAGCCATCCGTTCACCTTGCATGTAACCTGTTTTGAGGCTGTAGTTGAATAGTGACTCTAGTGGTCCTACTAGGTCATGTTTTAGGCTATTTAGGACTCAAATGGGGATATTGTTGGGGCCCACTGTGTTTTCAGCCTTAGCAAGCACCTCCAGGACCTGTTCCCCATTGATAGTTGGGGGGACATGCTAGAAGGAATTTCACAACAGGTAGTGGAGGCTAGAGCTCAATTTCATCAGCCAACAGATTTGCTATGTCACCTTGGTCAATGAATGTTGTGTCATTCACTACCAGATCTGTACACTGCTGAGTATTACATTTAAGGTTCCTGACATAGCTGAAGAAGGCCTTGTGATTGTTCTTAGACAGAGAGGCTATCCTGACCTCATAATTGGCCTTGTTGGACTTTGTTAGATCTATTATCTTCTTGTTTAGTTGAATCAGAGAGCTCTTATCTCTATGTGGGTTGCTCTTTCTGATTTTGGCCATGATGTTTTTTCTTTTGTTATTTAGCCTGTTACAGTAAAGATTCCACCAGTATGGTTTGTTTCTGATGTCAGATCTGGGCTTACCTCTGGTAGGTACATCATCCTCAATGCAGCCATTTACATGTTTGTACATGTCTGTAAATAATGCTGCATAGGTAGCTATGTTCTCTAGGTTTCTGTACCTTCAAATTTAAATAAATTGTCGCTTAATGGGATGTAGTTTGCTTTCGTAGAGTTCCTGTTATGGGTTTGTTTGGGTTTTCTGGGTTGAATTTAATTTTGAAGGAGACAGGTTTGTAGCCTGACTTCACCAAAGAGGATGTGACATGGGGTGGGGGTGGGGTAGTTCAGTGTTTTCCCATGTTGATGAGTACTAGGTTCAATATGTTTAATTTTCTGGTTGGAGAGTGCATTTTTTGGTCCAGGGTGTTCATGTTGATGAAGTCCAGAAAATGTTGTGCCTGTGAGTTAGAGGCAGTTTACATTTCCCATTCTATAAAGGGGTCATTAAAGTCTCCCATGGATATGGTATTTGTTTGGATCATGAGTGCCTCTAGATGGTCTAGGTAGGAGTTGTGAGCTTTGTAGGCTATAGAAGATGACATGTAGCTGGCCAGTACATGGTAAGGAAACTTGTCTTTACTGCTGTTGGTCTAAATGTGTGTAAGGTAGTGCAGCCTTCCACTGCCAGAGTAGTTTCTGTGACTTTAAACCAAGTCTCAGTAATGGTACAGATGTTTACATTTTCCAGACTGTGGAGAGTATGTAGAGTGTGGAGTTTCTTGCTTTGCCTCCTAACATTGAGCAGTAAGACCTTAAGGTTGTTTTGAGATTTTTTTTGCTATGTTGGTAGTTTTGTCATTTTGAAATTGTCTACAAATGGCTGTAAGGGGATGGATAAAGTTTTAGTCAATATCCAAAAGTCCAGGGGGATATGTGCAGACCATTCTTGGCAAACCAAAGTGGTCTTTTAACTATGTCCTCCCATGCTGAGAGAAATTGAGATTCCCCTTGAGTGACACCAGAAACTAAAGCATTTATTAAAATCAACCATTTTCTGTTCATACTGTGGCATCATCCTTGGTGAAGATAGAATGCTGCTTAATACAAGGCACAATGTCCCTTTTCATATAGTCCAGTGAGGTATATCTCAGGTCATTTACACCCACATGAACTATGATAAAATCATATTGGTACCTATGGTGCAGTGACTTTTGAGTTTGTGAATGATATTTCAGATCCTAGATCTAGATATACAGCTCTCCTCCATTCTGGTGAGAGGAGTATCTGTGTGTTGTACAACAGAATCCCTATGACAAGAGTATTATGTAAAGTGTTTGCCTACCTTATGGGCTTTGTTCTTGGGGGATAATTGGGTGTAGGCTTATGTGTAGTATTAGGTGTTGCTTTTGGTGTGTGCTCTATTGATTGCTGAGAGTAGTTGTTGCAATTTGCTGGCTTAGGAGGTCATTGAGGTTTGAGTTTTTTTTAATATCCTCAGCATAAGAAGGACTATACATACATACAAATATTTCAAGCACGGGCATAATCTAAACTCGTGCTTTCTTTAATGTAATTTGGCAGTCTGTTCCATGCATAGCTACTCTGTCAGAGAGCCAATTAGTACACTTCTCATTTCTATAGAATCTTCTACACAGGTTGCCTGTTGACTCTCTAGTGCTTTTTGATAACCCCAAACATTCCCAGGGGCAGTTGTCCCTAAATGCCCTATATACCTGAATATCTCCACTTAGATATCTGTACTTTACAAATTCAGATATTTTAGTCTTTCATAATAACTTAGATTTTTCACATCCATGAATGCCCTTGGTATATTTCCACTGTATTCTTTCCAGTTTAATCATGATTGTCTTCTTATAAGGTTTCCATATTGTTATTCCATACTCAAGTTTGGGTCTAATGTAACTAACAAACAATGACTTCATTATTTTTAATTTCCTAGACTTTATAAATCTTTTTATACAACCTATAGTTCTATAACTATCATTAACCAATTGATTTATATTATTAGAAAAACTCATAGCTGAATCTACCCATATATCCAGGTCCTTAAAATAGTCTACAGTTTCAATCACTGTGTGCTGTATTAAATATTCACATTTAAGTTTATGTCTCCCAAATCTCATATGCTTAGTTTTTGATGTATTTATCAGCATATTATTCTCCTGTGCCCAAATGGTCAATTTAGTCAAGTTATTTTGCAGACATGCCTTATCTGTAACACTTGTAATCAGTTTACCCAATGTCAGGTCATCTGCATATAGTGTGTAGAACACCTCAGATGAAAAAGTTATGTCTGAAAGATACAATCTAAAGTAAGGGCCTAGGAGAGAGCCCTGTGGGACACCCTGACTGTAACCAAGGATTTCACCTGTCCAGTTGCTGTATGATACTTGCCATGTCCTATTTGTAAGCCATGCATATTAACTTATGTAACTTTACACAACTAATCAGTTCCACTACCAGGCCTTCCAAGAACTCCATTACTGGAAGTACAATAGATTGAAATCTAGTATCCCATCCTCACTATATCTCTGATAGTGGTATTCTCCCAGACCGACTAGGTGACCACTTCCTCCCTTTTGCCCGCCATCTCCCCTCTTCCATACAACTAACTCACACCTATATTTCCACTCGCTGCCTAAAAACTTCAATTCTGAAACCTTCTCAAATGCACTAAAAAACACAAACTGGAACCCATTAAAAACTCTTCCCTTAGATAATGCTCTCTCCTACTTTAACTCTACTTTCACAGACCTGCTCAACTCCTTTGCCCCACTAAAAACAAAACATACAAAAAGTAACCCTGTACCCTGGTTAACCAAAAACACCTTAGCTACTATGTGACTCTATACTTAATAGTTACCGTATACTGCTACTTTTGTTAAAAAAATGTTTTTTATTGCTGTTTAATGAACTATACTGATGTATTCTATCATCATTAACCTTTTCTTATCCTATTTACTTTGTATTCCTACGAGATATTCTGTAATGTATATGTGCAATGTGTATGATGTATTTGTATTTTTCTGGAGCTTTTCTCCCCAGGACTCCATTGAAAACGGGCTCCTTGTGGCCCAATGGACTATCCTGGCAAACAAACTGCAAATAAATAAATAATAAAAATAAAATGCAGCTATTCATCTTATCAAGAATACATCACCTAGTTGTATTAATTTATTGATCAGTGTTTTGTGTATGACCCTGTCAAATGCTGAAGTTGTCTATATAAATTACATCACAGCACATGTTTTCATTCATAGCTGCTATTATATTGTTATAGAACATCATGTTATAGGTGATAATAGATCTATTTTAAACATATGCATGCTGATATATGGTTTCTAGTCCCAACCTATCCACATTTATATGACCTAGTGAATAATAGATATAATGGTAGCGTAAGTTCTTGCTGAAGTGTTCTCAGGTAATTGTTACTAATTTCATCTCCTCCCTGCACTTTGTTTGGATCCAGTTTGTTCAGTTCTTTTTCGATATAATCTAATTTGATTCCATTATCTGGGGTTACCTGGATGTCACTAGGACAACTTATTACCCCTTTTGTGGAGCCAAACTGCTTTGCATACATTCTTGTAAATATATCTATAATGTGTTGCGTCTGAGAATAAATTTTAGAATCTGTACACAGTTAATTAATTTGTGTGTCTTTACTCCTTCCACATCTTATGTATCTGTAAAAAGGTGCACTATTATGCTCGATATCTTTATATAAATTTTCTTCAAATTTATTTTCAAATCATTTTTTATTTTCCAAATAATATAATGTTTAACAATACAATCATTAATAAACAAGTACTATAAACCTTTATATACACTATGTACAATTCACTTGAACCAAGGAGGGGAAACATTAATAAAATATATGAAATTAGTAACAAAAATTTATAATATTCAATTAATAAAGTATAAAGTTACACATTAATTATTTAGGGTTCATTTTTAATGTCTCAATAAGAGTTAACATTTTTCCCAAAGATTGTCTATGTTTTAGGTGAAATTCTCGATTCCTTCACCTTAATTTCTAATGTCGCTGTTTCTTCCATCAATCTCAAGAATTCTTCCAGAGTGGGTTCTTGTGAAGACTTCCATTTTCTAGTCATACATTTCCTTTCCACAGTTAGTATGGACCAAAGTACTTATAGATCTTTTTTATTTATTCCAATAGTATTATCATTTAAGAGGACTAAAGATTTGGTTAAAATAAAGGTATCTGTGAATATAGCTTGTAGAAAAATAGTAATTTCTTCCCAGAATTATTTTATATTAATACAATAAAAAAATATATGAGACCAATCAGCTTTACAGTTTAAAGAACATCTCCAACAAATGGATTTATCAAGTGAATCGAATTTGACTAGTTTATCAGGTGTAATAAATGCCCTGTGAATATATTCCCATGTAAATATTTTCCATACGTGTAAATTAAATGTTAAGTTAACAGAATATAAAAGATTTGTTTTACTCTCCATTGATAGATTAGTGTGACATCCTTTTGCTATGAAATTCCAGTATCTTGCATTGGGATTAGTTTTATATGTTATCAATATTTTGTATAATTTTGAAATTAGATTAATCCAATTATAATTGCCATAAATAACTTCAGATATTAGACTTATCAAATTTGGACTAGTTTTATAAGGAGAATTAATAATTTTACTATTAAGATCCTTAACATATGATAATATGCTTTGTAGTATCAACCAATCTGCTGATGGAATGTCATATTTATTCTGAATTTGTTGAATGTCTAATACTACTTGATTCTCTATACAATGCTACCAGTTGAAGTTTTTCCCCTCCCATCTAGTTAAGATAACATTATGAATTTTATTGAAGAAATTCTTTGTAGAGCAAAAGGGTATTATCAAGTCTAGCCAAATCTTAATATCCGTATTAGTATATATATAAATCTTCTGAATAAATTGCAAATATTATTTATATAATTTAAGTTTGTTGGTTTGGTTATATTATATTGAATATTAACAGTCAATATGTGCAACATCCTATTGTTTGCTTAATATACAATTTTTAATTATTTTATTTTCATTTAGAAAAATAATAGTGTGCAATGTTGTCCATGTTGAAGAATAATTAGGATCTATCCAATTAACAATAGTTCTTAATATGTAAGCTTTTATGTATGATTCTAGATCTGGAGGTTTAATTCCACCCATTTCCCAAGATCTAATACGGTGTGTATAGGCTATTCTATTTCTTTCTGGATACCAAAGAAAGTTTAATAGAATTTTATTTCTTTCTTTCAAGATTTTCTTGTTAGGTACTATAGGAATAGTTGTGCAATGTAATTAATTTTTGGAAGCATTGACATTTTTATTATTTGTAATCTGTCTTCAAATCTCAAGAACATTTTATTCCAGTTTACTATTAACATTTTTATTTTATTAATTATGTTGCTATAATTTGTGGCTAATGTAGATTCCAAATTATCACATAGTGTTATTCCTAAATATTTTATTATGGAAACTTGTTTTCAAAATTTTCTTGATCTTGTCTCACATTATACTTAATCTCTTTGCCCAGCTTGTTTATTTCAGTTTTCAAAGTTGTAATTTGACCTCTCTTCCATTTCTTATATTTTTGTCTCTAACCTTAATCAGATATCTTGTTCTTATGGCAATATATCCCCCTGATGTTGTATGCCTAGATCCTGATGTTAAACATTTTTTTTACTTTTTGCACTCAAACAATTTCACTTTCAAAACTTTCCACCTTCCATCTGCAGTTTTTTCCACTGAACACCTCACTCCAGTTAGTTTTACATAGTGACTGTTTTGCTTCCATATAATCTGTAACTAACCTTCTGTGCATTGATTTAGATTTTGGTTTGGCAGAATTATCTAGAGACAAATTAACCTTAATAACCCCATGATCATTGCACATCAATGGTGGTAAAACTTGACTTGAAGTTACAATAACTTCTTTGGGAACACAAACAATATCTAGTATGTTCCGACCCCTGGCAGTTTTTTTTTTACAATCTGAAGCAATTGTTGCTCCTGAATATACTCTGTGAATAATTTCCTTACTAAATTTGTTGAATAAATATTATTCCAGTCTGTTTCTGGTAAATTTAAGTCCCCAGCTAATATTATTATTCCCTCCTTGTTTCATGGAAAAAAAATTATGAATTTGTCTAAGTCATCTGTACTTGACTTTGGTGGTCTATACACAACCCTGGAACAATTGTTATATGTTCCAGGGTTGTCTTATTGTCACAGTTACATAGTCTATAGTATTGGTATTATAATTGAACATGAAATAATCACAGGTCTCATAACTATCTTTAATCCCTATCATAACACCTCCAGCTTATTTTTTGTTAGAATGTCTGTTACAGTAAAAACATTTATATCCTGACAGAATTGGTTTCCAGTCATTGTTCTTTAACCATGTTTCACAAAGTATAATGACATCAATCTTGTGGGAACACAAGAAAAACACTTTATTATTAATGCTCCCAGCATTAACAACCATCAGAGATACATCAAATGCTGCTATCTGTGAACTGTTAAATGTTTGACCTGGCAAAAATCCTGCCTAGTCTTTGTCAAATATTGCATAATATCTGCTGCAAAAATTTTGAAAGCCGCAGTGGTGCAGTGGTAGTGTTGTTGCCTCACAGCAAGAGGTTCTCCTGTTCGATTCTTGGCTGGAGCACCTTCTGTGTGGTGTCTGTGTGTCCTCCCCGCAGTTGAGTGGTGTTCAAAAGACATGCATAGAATGGGCGTGCCTTCGCTGAAGGTTGGGCATCAAGCTGAAACCTCGGCACCCTTAAAAAGAATCTACTGCCAATCATTAGTGGACTGGAGTTCCACTGTGGCAACCCCTAACCAGGAAAAGCTGGAAGAAGTAGATCTGCTGCAAAAATTCTCTTCCCCGATCTTAACAAATGCACACCATCCTGTTTGAACAGGTGTGCCCAAAACAAGGCTTGGGTGCTTTACACATTTCCATTTCTTAAAACAGGATATTTTTTCCATGTAGGTGTTTATCCAAAAAATCTTTTCATTCACAGTGATCGGACTATCCTTTCTATAGTTGATTTGTGAAAAATACGTCCTAACACCAGTACAAGCTATACTATCTAAGAGGGCTGTCAGTTCCCTACTAACAGTCAGAGAATCCTTGCGGGTGACTATGTGTTTGATCAGTATGTGTGAAGGATATAGCGTGGTGCTTTTGACAACCTTGTTTGTATGCAACATTTCTGCCTCCAAGGAATAATTTATGCATATTTCTTGCATACTAAGTTAGTTTCTTTAAGGATTAAAAGGTTGTCTATGTACATGAGGCAATTGCTACATTGTCTCAGGATGCCCATGTCTACAAAGCTGGCCACAGGGACATTAGGAAATTGCAAATCCATGTTGTTGGGACCTTAAGACTGGGCTATTATGGTTTTTGGTCTTGGTTTTACAGAGGTCAGCGGAGTGGTGTCTAGGGTGAAGGCTAGATGTCTGATAGTTATGCATTATCTAGTCAGCCTAAAATTAGCTCCATGCAAAGCCTTTCTATGTCATGGGTTAAAGTCACATGTACTAACTTTATAGGTTTGCTACTATACAGGGTACTGATAACCACTGAGTGGTGAACAGCTCCATACAAGCATGCCTAATTTATAGTAGACAGAAACAGCTGAAAATTAACTCTCATGTCCTCTGGCCAACAAATAATTACAATGTAAGCTCTCTGGATGCCTCCCGACATAGAGAGACCAGGTAAATACCTTCTGCCACAAGATGGATGACCCTATAACTTCTTGATGTAAAAGCACAACATAAGTAGCTCTCAAATGCAAATTAACACCTAACCAAGTCCCTAAAATCCCTCTTGCTGATGAAACAATCTCACTTTAACCTTTCCTGTGTGTTTCCCAACTTGAGCTGACCAGGCTACTTTACTGCTGCCACTTGAATAGCAGTTCTAGCCTTCGTAATGTAAAAAACCACTTTAGATAGGTGGTTTACACAGCCTATGTTGACCTCGCCAAGGCTTTCGACACCATCCCCCATTCTGGAATTATAGCTAAACTCACTAAACTATGTCACAAGATGGGTTGCCAACTGGCTCACTGACAGAACCCACACTGTAAAAGTTGCAGACTCCAACTCTGACCTCAAAGCAGTGACAAGTGGAGTACCACAGGGTTCCGTCCTGGGACCTCTCCTGTTTGGTATCTACTTCTCTGAAGTACAGGCTAACACAGAAGGCCTCTGGATAATGAAGTTCACAGGTGACTGCAAACTAGGAGCCATAGTCAAGTCCCCAAATGATGTGGACATTCTACAGAAGGGCCTCGCTGAGACAGATGCCTGGTGTCAGAGCCATGGCCTCAAGCTCAATGCCAAAAAGTGCAGTGTCATCCCCTTTGGTAAAAACTCTGTACCCATGAACTACCACATAGGCAGCAATCTACTTAACACTGAATGTGTGATAAGAGACCTTGGGACCCAGGTGGACAGTAGTCTCTCCTTTGATAGTCACATCACCACAGTAGTCAGGAAGTCCTTCTACGTGGCACACCTCATTATAAAAGGGTTCTCATCCAGGAAAAATGAGGTCATTGTTCCTCTCTACTCTACACTCATTAGACCCATTATAGAGTACAATGCCCCTTTTGGAATGTACCTCACAAGACATCTGCAGCAGCTGGAAAGGCCACAGAAGTACCTCACAAAGAGGATTACTGGCCTCAAACAAATGCCTACACTTACCGTCTCAAAAAACTCCAGCTTTACTCCGTAGCATATCGCCTACTCCGAGGTGATCTCTGCCTGACATATAAAGCTATGTCAAACCCAGAGCTGTTGGACATGCTACACCTAAAGAAATCCCAATCCCTCCAAGCTACACACTCTAGGGACCTAAACCTTGTCACCACAATAAACAGGACATGCTGGAGGAATAGATTCCTGTCCCAGAGACTTCCCATACTCTGGAACAGGCTACCCATCTATGTCAAGCAAAGTTCTTCATTAGCACTCTTCAATAAAAATCTTGATGAGTGGATGGGAAATAGGAAATACACCCCGGGGATCACTTCTGTGTCTCTGCTCAACAGTGGCACAGGAAAATAACTTTCTTGGGTGGCGTAAGCCAGGGAACCTTGTTGGCTAGGCTTACATAGGCCCTTGGGCTGATAGCCTAGTACCTACCTATAAACCTATGAACCTAAGTGAAAATGTATTGGAAACAAATCAAGTAACTAGCTACAATAACTAATTCTCACTTTAAGTATCCCTGTGCTTTTTTAAACTCGGACTGACCAAGCTCAATATTTTCTGCAATTCAGCCATTTGTGAAGCTACATTAATGTTTGTCCCTATATCGGGAACACCTACCACATGTGTAAGGCCTGACATCCAATATCAATCATAAATGATGAGCTATAATTTGTAAATGCAGTTATCAAGAATTTGATTATGCCTGGAGAAACATTTATATAATGTTTAAAGATTAGTACATAAAAGTTATTGAGAAATGACCCCAATAATTATGACACCTTATTATAAATAAATGTTGAAATTGCTTTTAATGGATTAAATATGTCACATACTTGGGTTATTTGAAGATCTTATATCCTATAACCAAAAGAGGGTTATTTCTTTAAATGCTTTTCACTTGCTCAGGTTTTCTAAAACAAAATATTAGCAGTCCTGTCTCTGTATATTATTACAAGTTATAATTATTCCCTGCATAATTTGTTATAATTTGTGTCAAACCCCTTCTTGGACAATTTTGCTTAGAATCCACTGGTTCTAGGTTTCTGCATCGTAATGCATTTTAATACCTCTTCATTCATAAGCAGATGATGTCTTTTTAATAAATCTTGCATACATTGGGCTATATATCATAACTTAGCAGAAATACAAGAGCTTAAAGGAGGGGTGGAAAATAGTCCTGAATGATGCCTTCAGTTACATTGTTGACATTAAGTTAATTAATACATATTTCTAGTTACAGAAAACATACAAGAAAATATCCTTAAAGCAATTTCCATTAAAGCAAATTGCAAAAAAAAAAATTCTGGCTAAATATTTTGTAATAAAAACAATGTGCATGCATCCTTATTGTCCTTATTGTATATCATTCTTGGATTTATGCATTTATTTGTTTGCTTTTGCTTACCAGGAAAGTCTGTCTCAGAACCGAAATGTTCATTTTCTGTGGGGGCCCAAGGAGAAAAGCTCCAAAATAAGGACAGAAACACATTTTTGACAATTCGAAATAAAAATAGTGAACAAACATTACTTACAAAGTATTTTAAAGCAAAGTGTTAACAAGCATTATTTGTAAAGCATATCAGATTAAGGAAATACATGTTTTCAAGATACTATGAGTAGAATCAAAAATGCAATATTAATTCAAGATAATGTGAGTAGAATAAAAAATACTATATTAATTCACTTGCATAGTATCTGCAGTGGACAGAGTTAGAGCTGCATACTTCAAACTGTAGGTGTGGTACAGTTGCATAGTTTACTAGTTGCCAGTTGATATTATAGGGAAGATTTGAATGGTTGCATGTTATTTAAAAGCTTGAAGTTGTTTAGAAGTTTGTTTGATGCTTTGGAGATGGTAATAATTCTTTGAGTTATTAACAACAGTTCGTTTAAGTTCTGAGGATCTTAGAGTTTTATATATGGTACATGCCATTGGATAAAATTTGATAGCGAGTGTGTTTTAAGTAGATGGTGAATTATTTTATGTGCTGTCAGTAGCTGGGAGAAGGGAATGTGTTGAAGGTATTGAGTACTGTGCAATGATCGAAGTGGTTTGGGAGGCTGCAGGCAAAATTGCTAATTTTGTTGTAGGTACTTTCAAGTTTGTGTTTGGTGGCAGAGCTGAAACCTGTAAATATTGCTGAGGTATATAGCATGATAGGAAGGAGAAGGGAGAGAGCAGCTAATTTTTTACTGTGAGCACTTAGCAAGGACTTTCTTATGTAAACAGACCCTAGTTTGCAGAGTGTCTTTTAAGACTTTTTAACTACATCGATGTACAGATCAAATTTTAACTTGTTGTCAATGATAACTCCAAGTTATTTTGCATTGGTGATATTTTCAATGTTTGTGTTGTTTGAGGAAATAATATTAAAGTCAGTGTTGTTCTGACATGTATTTTAGGAAAGAATAAGATTAGATTGGTTTTGTTGGGTTTTAAGGGCAAGTGAGATTTATTTAACCACTTTTCTACAGAGGTGAAAACTTCCTGTGTGATGGTTTTTAAGACAGGAAGATTTGGAGTTGAGCAAACTAAAGTCATCATCATATCATATTATGGTGGTGAGTTTTGATTCCTTGTACATGTTATTAATGAAGATATTGAAATGCACTAATTCCATTTAACATACTGGGGCAATTGTTTAGACAGCTGATGAACCATCTAAATGAGGGAGTTGCAATGCAATGGCCTATACAATTTACTCTTCGGAGCAGTAGTTGATGTGAAACCTTGTCCAAGGCTTTTGACAAGTTCAGCAAAATGGCAGAAACAAAATTAGCTGAGTTTTTATTTGATAAATGGTATCTAAGAAATGTAGCAGGGCATTTTCTGTGTTGTCGTGGGATCAAATACCATGTTAGATATGAGAAAGTAATTAGTTATCAAGCAAAAAGGCTAGGAGTCTCTGATGTCTGTATTTATCAAGTACTTTGGAGAGGGGAGGAAGGATTGCTATAAGGTGATGTTTGACAGTTCGGTGGATGTGTCAATTCTGTGTAATGGGAATGTGAAAGAAGCTTTCCATAGGGCTGGGATATTTCTGTAATTTTCTGTAATGGATCTATTAATTAGGATAGATACAGGGTAGCAAATGATGTCAGTAGTTATACTGAGGTACTCGGATTACGGGTTGTCCGAAGCTATTGCTGCAGGTTTCAGTTTTTTTAATGTATTTTTGATGGTATCTGTCTTGATGGTTGTTAGACTGAGATGGGATATATAGCTATGCTCAGGGCGGATAGGTGGGGTAGATATAGGTTGTTGTGGCTTGAGTTAAGTAGAGCATTATGTAGATTTTCCAAGACAGTAACAACCAATATTGAAATAAGTACTTGAAGTAACATACACCTTAAGTAAAGTTGTCAGTATTATCAAACCAAATCATAAAAAATATGAAATCAGAAATAAAAGGCTCCATGCCATGATGGAGAATATCATTAGTTCACATGCCACATGAATTTGAAAACATCCAGCTGCATTACTTCCATCCTTTGCCATTTTACTGGTACTGTACCACCTGGACTCTACCAGGTTTCAGTGACACAGTAGTATGGTCGTCCTTATTTTCCACAGCAGGGCCAGATCCAACTGAAGCTGTGTAGGGATTAATGCTGACTGGGGGACCCAGCCTGGCCATAAAATATTGGAAAAAAACTAATTTTTAATTACGTAACTAATTTATTAACTTGACCCTCAGCTAGAAACATTACATAATTATGGTCTCACTGTGTGCAACATCATCTCTGGTGTCTTTCATTAGCTCAGTCTGAACAATGATAGACTTCCTTGAGCTCAAATCAGAAATATTGTCTTTTTTTTTTGCACTACAACTTGAGTGGAATAAATGCATGCAGCAGTCTTTTTTTACAGTCGTGGATTTCTTTATGTTTTCACTGGTTATGCAGACAGTGGGAGATGGGGGACTAGACATGCCAGTTTTATTATTGAAAGTGAGCTGGAAACAAGAAGTAGGGGGGAAGACAAGCACACAGGTAGCGAGAGTATGAAGTGGGGAACAAGCATTACAGAGTGGAAAATATGTGAAGGAAAGACAAGGTGTGTGTGTGTGTGTGTGTGTGTGTGTGTGTGTGTGTGTGTGTGTGTGTGTGTGTGTGTGTGTGTGTGTGTGTGTGTGTGTGTGTGTGTGTGTGTGTGTGTGCGCGTGTGCACTCGTGTGAAATGTCCCTGCCTGGTCTTGTTAGGGGACTTGACAGAGTCAAACCACTACCTTAGGCACATGTGTCAGCAGTCTTAATCCACCACATCAACTGCCAGTCTCTTTATGTGCCTTGAATTTTGCAGAGCATCTCTGCTTTTGCCTCATATTTATGACCTATTCTTGAGCAAGTCACTTAACCACCTAGTGCTTTGGGGCGAATGGAAATTTGGGCTAGGCTCCTCAGTGGTCCACTTGACTGAGAGACAGTTATAGTGTAAAGAAAGGAAACAGATTGTAGAAAATGGGATCATCATCATATGAGCTATAATCTTTGGATGTGATCCTTGGTTTGTTTTTGCTGTTGAATGTTAACAGTGTGCTTGTTATTTGGCTCTGAATACATTTTACAGCATTTTAATGAATACATTTTTAATTTAGTTTTTTTTACCAGGCACACGTGTGAAATACACTATGTTTGGGTTGCAACAGTTTGTCTGACACTTAGTGTAGATGAATAATGCTATGAGCTTCTAAAGGTCTGCTTCATATAGTACAGGGCTTGATTCCCTCAGCTTTCATTTGACAGTTGTGTTGGAAACATACTAAAAATTTGGATGTTAGAGTAGATCAGTGATACAATACTAAGTCTTGGGACTTCCTGCTATGCAGAAGTCCATAGCTAACTCAAATACGAGATGATTTCACCATCCCTCAGATAGCAGATGCCCTCTCTTGCTGGCAGCAGGACATTACTGATATAAAGGGCTGCCAGCTAACACCATCATCAGGTCTTTATTGCCCAAGAACCTGAAGTTTACATGTTCCATAGAAGGACAATGACCTGTCCCACTGAACATTTTGAATAAAACTAGGCAATGACAAGAGGATGGGGGCTGGTAAGTATAGTATCCACCCTAGACCCAGGAGTACAGAGATAGACATGAAGGAAGGAGGGAAAGGGTACTATAACTTTGATCTATAAATCTCCACAATTATGGGGTGCTTGAAGCACAGTCTGTAGCAGGGATATCAGGATCTGCAGGATGGCAGAGACAAACTCACCTCTGGATCCAAAAATGGCACAAAATTGATAATGCTTGGTAAAGGTGTGTACAGATGTCCAATAGGTTGCTTCAAACATAGACTGGGTTTGATTCCTTTTCAAGAATGCTGTGGTGGCTGCTTTTGCCCTAGTGGACTGTGCTCTTACTCTGTCAGGTATCTGTTTTCCATGATATGTGTAGCAAAATGAAATGCAATTGGATATCCATTTTAGGATGGCCTACTTCCCTACAGGTCTTTCCTTTTTTCATTCAGTAAACACCATTAATAACTAATCATACTTGTCAGAAAATCTTGTCTTATGGAGGGAGAACCTCAACTATCTGTGTACATCAAGAGAATATAGGCTTATTTCTCCTTTGTTCTGGGGATTTGAAAAGAATGAAGGGATATGGATGCCTGGTTCAAGTAGACTTCTGATATCACCTTGGGCATAAAGGGAGGTTAATTCTCAAGGTGAGATTTTCTCTGTGAAAAACAAGGAAGGGTTCCCTACCCATAAGAGCCTAAAGTTCCAAAATATATCTGGTTGAGGTGAGGGCCAGAAGCAGGACAGTTTTCCAAGTTAGCAGTTTGAGGGGTGTTGTAGCTGCTGGTTCTTAGGTGGGGCAGGGGTGTCTGCTTTTCCAGTACATAATTCAGGTGTTGTCCCATTTGGGACAGTAGGTCTGAGATGTGAGATTCCTTTCAGAAACTGCTTCAAATGGGGATGAGTGTAAGCAGGAGGGGACATGGGCAGGCAGGAAGATATAGCTGAAGCATGCATGTTTATACTGGAATAAGATAGGCCTTCCTCATACAGATAAGAGAGGTATTTCAAGACTTGCTCCATCTATGTATGGGTGTGTAATATTTCCGTAATTTTGTACCATTTAGAAAACCTTTTCAGTTTTGCTAAATAAGACCTCCTGGTACTCAGGTTTCCAGTCTCTCTGCATGTATGTCCTCTGAGAATGAGTGCCTGGACAGAGTTAAAAGTCAGTCACTCAGGCTGTCAAGTTGAGGGTTCTCAAATTGTGGTGAATGACAGACTGTTTCTTTTGGGTTAGGAAGTTTATGTGTTGAGGCAATGTCCTTCTTTTTCTCCTATTGAGGGTAATTAGTAGAGAGAACAAGTGTTGCCTGTCCCAGTAAGGCCCAGTCAATATAATTGTTAGCCTGTCTTCCCTCGGCCCCTAACTTCTTCAGAGGTAGTGGAAGGAATGCATAAAGGAAGAGCCTGTCCAGAAGAATGAGAAGATGTTGCTTCTCTATGATCCTCCCTGAAGGCTTCTGGAACAGAATGTCTTGAGCTGCCCTTTTAGTGTAGATGCAAAAAGGTCTTCTTTTGGCACACCTCATATGGATGTCAAGTCTAGAAACACTTGTCTGCAGCATCCACTCATTGGGGTGTAGGGGGAATTTGCTTAGACTGTCTGCTAGCAGGTTGTCTTGCCACAGAATATAAGACGCTATAAGTAACAGCATGAGTTGTTGTGTTATTTGCCAAAGCTCTACTGCTAGTCTGCACAGGTGGTAAGAGTGAGTGATCCCTTGTTTGTCGATGTACGAAGTGGTAGTTCAATTGTCCTGTTAGGATCTTTGTAGCAACTGATATTAGTTTGTCCTTGAAGACTTTCCTGGCCAGAATGACTGCCATTATCTATTTTATGTTAATGTGCTAGCTTGCCAAACGTCTGTCCCATGCCCCTTGGACTATCCAACTGCCTAAATGTGCTCCCCAAGCCAAGTTCAAGCTGCAGGATCTGGTTTGTTTGTGGAAGATGGACTGGGAACCCAAGGTTTACTTTAATGCTCTCTTCCCATCATAGAATTTACTTTTCAAGTATGGGAGAAGAAGGATAGGGATTTCCAAGGGTTGCTGATGTGAGGAACAGCAGTTTTGTAGGAACCACTGCAGCTTCCCCATGTGGAGTTTTGCCAGAGGGACCATTAGGATATATGTAGCCAAATATCCCAGCAATGTTAATAATTCTCTTGCTGTTATAGTTTGCTGTCTGCAAATGTAAATAAAGTATTCTAACAGGAGCAGAATCATGTCCCATGACAAGATTGGTCATTGCTGAACAGAGTCTAATTCTGCTCCTAGGAAGGGTGCCTGGTATTTGGTATTAGTTGTGACTTCTGAACAGTCAGGGCCACCTTCTGGAAGCAATCCATACTGGTTTTCATGGCTGACAGAAGTTTCACAGCAGATGCTGCCTTGATCAGGCAATCATCTAAATATGGGTAAATGTGTACCCCTTGGTTCTGCAAAAGGAGATGATTGGTGCCAGTATTTGCTACAGTCTCTGGATGCAAGGCGCAGAATTGGAAGTGAGACCCCCTTTCTTCGAAGACTAGGAACTTCCCGTGTTCCTGTAAATATTAGAATATAAACTTAGGTGACATTTAAGTCCATGGACATCATCCCTGCCACTAAAAAACTAAATGGTAGAAGATCTGCAGAGTTAGCATCTTGAACTTATTAGTTAAAATTCAATCTTGAAAGATCCAGGATGGGTCTCCAGGGTCCTTCCTTTCTTGGAACCAAGAAGAATTGGGAGTAGAATCCTGTGCTTGCCTCTCTTGAAGGAGCTGATTGAATAGATCCTTGTTCTCTGAGGAAGTCCATTAGAAGGCTTACAACTTTTATCTTGTTAAGGAGATTGGAATGCCTATGAAGGGTGGGGGTCCAGAATTGCAGGGTGCATTCTTCCCTTTTTGATTTGTAGTTCTATTTCATTCTGAGTAATCTTTTCCAAATGACTACAGAAGGAAGACAGCCTTCTTCTCAGATTGCAGTTGGATTGGGGTGGGATTTGTAGGGGAGGTGCCAAGCATAGTCACAACTATACCCTAACATGAGTAAGGTCCTTAGATCCCTGCAAGATATAGAACATTAGTCAGATTGCTCTTTTCTTTGACTGCTGGGCATTTTCCACTTGGGTGTGTTTGATTTTTCTTGCTTTGGGGGGCATAAACCAAGACATCTACTGTACCTTTGTGTTGGGGGAAGGTGTAGTTCTTTGTCTGACTTCATGGTCTTCCCCTTCTGTTCCTTTTCAGCAGTGTATACGAAAGAGAATATTCTTATCCAAAGGGGCATTAAGGTGCTCCAACTTCACACAATCTGACAGTAACTGTGTCCTCAGTTAAGAAATGCTGCTGTCCTGCATGATGCGTCCAATAAATCATAGCCACACTTAGGTGAATGTCTAGACACCTGGAAGCTTACATTCATAAATCCTTGATGTTTGTCTGGAGACTGTTATCCTGGATCCCCTCTGCCTTAGTCTTGATTTGTTCCTGAACTGACTCAGTGTTTTTGAACATATCTTCAGCATCACTCATGGCCATGAGAGGTAATGTGTAAGTCTTTTAGCCAAATCTGTCAAAAAGTCTACTCTCTGATAATTTGGCAAGGGGTTCTTGAAAGCAGGCCCTGATGATACCCTGATGGACTCTAGAGATACCATAGCTGGATCTGCCACTGGGTTCTTATAGAGGTGTTTGTGGGAATCAAGCACTCTGTTGAAGCAATCTGGCTTCCTGTGAGTAGAGGAAGGAGCCAGTTTGCAATATGTTGGAAACACATCATTCAAGACTTCATGGACTGCATGTATAGCCAGGGGTCTATGTTTAGGCAGATTCAGGAGACTTTTATTATTGGCTTGAACCTGGGAGAACTCCTTATATTCCCAGTTAAAGGCTTGCTTCATTCCACGAAGAGTGTCCCCAAAGGATAAGTACTCAAGTAGCAAGATATGTCTTCAGAGTCAATATCTTGAAATTGCTGGGAGGGTAAATGCTCCATATAATAAAGCTCAACATCATCAGAGTCCAAGAAATCAGAGACTGTCTGCGGAAATGTCTCTATTCTTTTTGCCACAGAGGTTCCTGCTATCAGTTATCTTTCAAGGGTATGCTGCCTTGACTTAAATTTGGGTCTTCCAGAAAATAAGGTCTGAGGTCATGAATGGGTGGCCAAAACCTCAATTCAGTTCCAAGAAATTTCTTCCTGAACTATCACCAAGGGCACACCTTCCTCACCTCCGGTCACCAGAACTCTGGAGTTGGAAACTGATGCATATATAGTGGCTCCAGACATGACCAATACCAGCCTGATGTCTGTCCTCCATAGGGGTTATGCCAGGGGATTTGGGCCTTTCAGACAGTAAACCAGGGGGCTGTAAAAGTGCCTCACTTGTGTCAATGATATCAAACTGGAGTGAAGAGATGTCATCCTCCCACACATTCTTCTCCTTTAAGTATTTCTCCTTCCTCTTCTTTAGGATATCAGAATAGGAAATGGTGGACACCATAGCATGTGAAGACCAAGCACTACCTGATCTTAGCAAATGACTAAGGGATTTGGCCCTATGCCTTTTTCTCATTAAACTGTGCACAAAATTGGCAGTTTGATACATCATGCTTCTGATCTAGGCAGAACAAGCAATAGGAATGGAAATCTTTGTGAGGGATTTATTTCCACTCCTGAGGCAATTGTTAACTTTACTTGACATTACACAGCTAATTAATACTAACAAAATAGTTGGGGTAGACACAATTATTCCAGTGTTTACTTCATATACAAAGAGGTACAGAGTTTGATTCACACTAAAGGGAAATTGGCTAGGCATAAAATATTCTACAAGGGCAGCCAGTCTAGTACTTACCCATGAACCTATGAATACCAGAAAAAGGCAACAGTAAATTTTCCCACTGGGGTTCTTAACTGAACCTTCTGGCTTCAGGCTGCCTGACAGACTAGTGACATTAGAATACTTGTTCTGGTGTACCACACTGATGTGAAAAGAACTAAAGATGACACCAGCCAATGACCCTTTATACCACCGGAGTCCTCACATTGGTTAGGGAGAGAGGATGGTGAACTCCTCTGGAATTCAGGATGGATATAGACTCATGAATGGTAGGAAGTCCCTAGACTAAGTACTGTAACCTTGCTGATACATGAATAGTGCTGATTACTGCTTTCTTTTTTCTGCTAGATGCTGAGTGCTGATTACTGCTTTTTTCCGATTTTTGCTTTGTTTTATCACAGAAGAAGAACACTTTCCTCCTCCTTTTGAAGTCATAGACTCAATAGCTACCTTATTTATGTACTGAACATAGAATGGCAACTGGAAGTGAACATCACAGACAGTAAATAATGCTTGTAAATTAAATTTAGAATACTAGATTTAGGAAATACAGCATTATGTCAGCCCTAGTATGTTTGTACTCAGCAGTAAACAATAAAAAATTCAACAGACTATCAATAAAAGACTGCTGTTAGATGTTGATATATATATATATATATATATATATATATATATATATAGGTCTACCTGAGAACACTGACAGATTGAAACGCCGACGACAAGAACACCGACACTGGAAGACTGACAATGGAAATAATCGACAGTTCGAAATCCTGATGCTGAAAATACCGACATGCAAAATAAGCTTGACTATGTAAGTATGTGATAGGGATGGACTTTAGGGATAGGGTGCGGGTAAGGTAAGCGTGCATTAGTGATGGACTGTAGGGTTAGGGTGCGGGTAGTGTGCGATAGTGATGGACTTTAGGGTTAGGGTGCGGGTAAGTTAAGTGTCTGATAGTGATGGACCTTACGGTTAGCGTTTGGGTTAAGGTTAGTGCATAGATAGTTGTGTATTTAAGGTTTGGTGTAGGTTTGTAAGATTTCTGGTGTGCTTGTGTTGTGTGTGTGTTTTTTATGTAGGTACTGGGTAGGTTAATGGGATGTGTGAGTTACGTGGGTAATGGCGATATGGGATGTTGTGGTGTAGTGGGATGTGTGTGATTTGCCGGTACGTTCTTGTTTATGTTTTAGTTGTGATAGTTTAGTTTATGTGTGTAATTTTGTTTAGTAGTGGGTAAGAATGCTTGGTGTGGTTTACGTTGATGTTTCTGTTTGTGTTTTGGCAGTCGGTGTTATTGTTTTTGGTAATGTGGAATGTCGGTATTGTGTGGTTTAGTTGTTTTGGTGTCGGCGTTTTGGCTGTCGGGTTTGTGGTGTGTCGGTGTAGTGTAGGGGATCCATATATATATATATATATATATATATATATATATATATATATATATATATATACATGCATATATAAATATATCTATATTTATACTAATGGGTCCCTATCAGTAGATCGAGTTTTCAGAAATTCGAAATTCATATAGTCGCGACCATATGACAACCCAGGAAATGTACCCTTTTCCTCACAGTAGTGTAACCTCAGAGTTGGTGTATATAATTTGCAGGGGGTGCAGTTAAGCTTGCCCCCTGCGAAAACGTAAAAAGGTAGATTTTTGTGGGTTTTTTTTAAGTTTGGGTTTTCAGAAATTCAATCATATGGTCTCAACTGTATGAAATTTGAGTTTCTGATAACACAATCATCTGACATAGACCCATATTAATAAATAAATATATATATATACATTCATAGATTAGTACTAGGCTAATTGCCCTTGTGAGCCATTTTAAGCCTAACCAGTTATTCCTTGTGAGACTCAAACCCTGTACCTTGTGTTTGTATGGCAAACACCTTAACCATTAGACCACCCTGCAAACCCTTATATACATAAGTATGAGTGACCATGCTTCTCACACTGCCAGTATCTTGATACCTTTCCTTACTTGTAAAACTGTGTATAATGTTTACCAGGACTGAAACTTGTATTTTATTGTAACACTTCATGTATCATGACTCTTTCCCTAAATTGTAAAATTGTATATATTAACTTCTGTGTATGAATTCTGTGTATCCTTCATTTACTGTAATAATTATTGTTCATAATTATGCAGCTTTTCTCCTTGGCCCTCCTCTGAAAAAGGACTTGTGTGCAGTCAAACTTTCTCAGTACTCAAATGTAAAATTAAATAAATAAAAATAAATAAAAACAATATTAGTATAAATATATATATATATATATATATATATATATATATATATATACAGATATTTATAAACACACACACACACACACACACACACACACACACACACACACACACACACACACATACACACACATATAACATATACACTCTGAAAAAAGTGATCAAAGCAAAGCACACTTTTTATTTATTTATTGGAAAGTTTAACTGAAAAAGGCACACTAAACTGCATGTACTTATTCTGAGCAAAGGCAAAGAGTACAGTGGCATATAAACAAGTACAATAACAGCAAAATACAATAATATAAAATAAAAGACAAAATCAACCATGATAAATAGGGTAACATTTATTTAGTCTTGTCAGTGAATCAATAAATGTAAAATAGTTAGATATTGACTCTGCTTCCTTATTTCTTTTTTTCCTGAGCTGAAATGGAGGACTCAGTGGCTTCAATTCTATTCTAAAGATACATATGAAACGTTAAAAAGGTTAAGTGCTGAGAAACGTGGAACATTGAGACCCATTCTACTATGATCACGATGGTTTCTGAGTACTTTCACTGATGCACAACTGCAGGTGCATGTAAAATACAATCTGGTGGTTGTTATGGATAGGATACAGTGTGTGTATGTGAGATGTGGCTCTCAACTCCGAATCAGTGAAGAGCAAGCTAAAGCCAGTACAGCCAAATAACACAGTTCCTTAGAAACATAGAACAAGTATGTCAGAATTCTCAGTCTGTACTTGTAAACTCTTCCCTAACGCTTCCTAATACATTTGTGGGGTTGTGGCAATTATTACATTTAAATGCATCAGCAGAAGAATTAAATAAATACATTATTTTCTTCTACATAAGCTTCGGCAGCATAAACACATGGTATTTCACACATTTTTATTCACAAAAAGTATCAATGCTTTTACTTAAACAAAAGTTGTTAAGGATGTTGCAAAACTGCACCTTTTAAATGGGAGCAGTCACTCTTACCATAGCCTCATGGATAAAAACAAACTGAATATATCATATTTTCATTGTTCTAAATGGACTCAGCAAGGCCAGACATATGGGAATACCTTTTGTCATGTTAATAAAGTAAAGAACGGAGCTTGTCAAGCATAAGGTTATGACTGCTCCTATGTTTTTTATTTATAGAACAAATTACCTGACAAACCAATATACATAAAGAAAGATCAGGTTTATAAGGTAAGCCTGAACAAACAGTTGCTTTCTGGAAAGGTAACAGAGTGCCCAGAAGCATACAATGGAAATGAGGCACTATTAATTAGAAGATGTACTTATTGTTTTATCATTTTTGCTGGTTAATTTTTATGCAACAGTTTTACATTAGTGGACTGACTTTTGCTGGAAAATAGATTGTTGTTATTCATCCATGCATTTTATTCAGGTTAACTCACTTTGAATAACCCTTATGAAGCAAAAAGGTTTGGTGATGATATGCCCCAAAGGCTTAGCAGCAGTGAGTGATTTAAAAGAGAACCACACCCACAAACTGAAATAAAAACACATTTATTTCATCATGTCTTGATGTTTCCTATATTTTAACACCACTTTTGGACTTTGTATCATAATTAAATGTAATTCCAGAGCCTGCCCACATGGGGTCTGGCATCCTGATTTTTTTAGTTTTTAGTCTACCTCTAAGTATTCCACTTTGCGGTGCATGGCTTAAAAATATTACATCATAGCTCCTAAGCTCCTGTCAGTGCATTGACTTTACATGTGTTTTCACGTATACCCTGCTTTATTGTAGTCAGGCAGGCTTACTTACCATTCCTTGCTTTTCAATGAGTACTTAAAAGACAAACAGGGACAATCACACAAAACAGTATTCTCAGTGCCTATTACTTTTTTTTCTTTCTAAAGTGTCCAATTTTCATTCTTTTGTTATGCTTGAGATGTAGTCCTTAAACTCATCTACCATCCCCTAAACAGTTCCCCTTTATATCTGTCAAAGTGGCAGATTTGAGTTGTTTGCTGCTGTGATTTAGTCGTTGAAAAGCAAGAAATAGTAATTAAACCTAATTGACTAAAAGCAAGCAGATTATATATGAAAACACGTACAGTTAATGCATTGACAGGAGCTTAGGGGCTATGATGTAATATTTTAAAGCCAAACACTGCATTGTGGGATACCTGGAGGTAAACTTGAAAACAATCAAGATGGCAGATCTCCATGTGGGCAGACTCTAGAATTACATTTAAAATATAAAAAAAGTATATAAAGTCCAAAAAGTAGTGTTAAAATGTAGGAAACATCAAGACTTGATAAAAATAAACATGTTTTTTTCAGTCTGTGGATGAGGTTTTCCTTAAATTTTGTTTTAGTTGACATGGCATGGAAGTTTTTGAAGCACAACTCATCTCAATTCCAGAGTATAGTATTTACTATACTGATGCAATGATGTTGCCAAAAATGGGGTAATTTTAGGGTTTGCATGAAATGAGGGGTGCTAACAGTTTCTGTGATATATGCATGGAACCATACACAAAGGCTGATGTGATAACATAGTATGAGAATCTGAAAAGCAAGAAGTACAATGTAAAGGATATCAGATATTAACCAAGTTTAATTAGAAAGTCATCTCCTTTATTATTCAATTTGTACAAAAGTGTTTGCGAACCAGCATCAGTATCTGGGCTTCCCTAAAAGTCAGATTGGGAGAGGTGGGCCTCTGTCAATGGAAAAAGCAAAAACAAATACAATCCCACCTTGGCTACAGCATATATAAATCCTGAAGACAAAAAAAAAATAACATCAATCATGTTATTGTTAAAAGAAGAACCAGTCACTGATGCTGTGGCAAAGGCCAATAAAGTCACAGAGAAAAGAATATTACTTTATTGTATCTGTTTAATATGGAGTGGACCTACACTATATATTTCCTAAACAGTTGAGCACATTCACAGTTGTGAGTAAATATGTTATTTCATGCTTGAATTAGGTTCTAAAACATATAAGCAAAGATAATGAACTAAAAAATGACTGAATGAATGATCGGCCATTGGAAGCTGGTCCATTCTAAACACTAATGATGCACAATACCTTCACTGTTTCCATGCAAACTACAGTCCAACATCCTGACTATGAACAAAAACTTACTGCTGTATTTTCTGGCAAGTAGTGTAACTTTCATAAAAATTAAAATCGGTATGAAAGCTTATAAACTGTCAAAATTCTAAACACAATCATTTTGCAATGCAATATTTTGCAAGCTATATAATGCAAATAAAATATTATATCTAAATATATGCAGCCTATTATTTAGACCAATACATGAATATTTTGCATATAACTATATGGTAATTGCAGACAAAACGCATTTTTGAAAATTCATTCCAGCTTCTTAAGAGCACTTCTTAGGGTTTCCATTTCACCTGAAAGATAAAAGAAAGTAAGTTATCTCTAAAATGTTGTGGAAAGATATTTAACAATTAATTATTTTTATGAATTGCTTTGCAATGAATATGTTCTGGTTTTAATTTTTTTAATGCAAGGTTCCGAATATAAGCTTCCTGGAAATATACTTAATTAAAATCCAAGTGTTGTGTAGTTGTACGGCTCTAACATGCCTTAAGCACTATGTTGTTGCTCATTATATTACTCATTAATAACATTCACCCCAAAACCCTAAAACCTCTTCCAATTCATGCACTCTCACATTTAACTTCAGCTTTATTTGAATACCTGTAACCAAGCACTGTATGTAAGACAAACATCAAAAACAAACTATAAAAGTTCAATCACAACAGCAAAACAAATAAATACATTAAATACAAAATAAGACAAAACAGGTAAACTGTAAAACAGAAAAGAAAAAATATATAAAAAGCAAGCATACTAAAACTGTAGCCATAAAATAAACTGTAATATGGAATAAAGATGAATAAAGTTGTACTGAGTGAGCATATTACAATTGCAGCACATTTGGGTTATTTTAGATGTAAAATAGTTCAAGCACATAGCTTTTAAGAGTATGATTTTCTGATTTATTGGTAGCCTATGAATCCTGCACAGAACAATCATAATGAGTTAGCACTTTGATATGGCAGTTAGTAACCAGACTGTAAAGTTTCATGCCTGGTGCAAATGAGCAGTTTCTGTGTCAGGAAGTTCGAGATGTAGGACCCTGCAATAGTCCAGCTAAGAGACAAGTATGTGCATCACAGAGATGGCCCTGTAATAGTCCAGCCAAGAGACAAGTACATACATCACAGAGATGTAGGACCCTGCAATAGTCCAGCTAAGAGACAATTATGTGCATCACAGAGATGTAGGACCATGCAATAGTCCAGCTAAGAGACAATTACGTACATCACAGAGATGTAGGACCATGCAATAGTCCAGCTAAGAGACAAGTACATGCATCACAGAGATGTAGGGCCCTGCAATAGTCCAGCTAAGAGACAAGTATGCACATCACATAGATGTAGGACCATGCAATAGTCCAGCCAAGAGACAAGTATGTGCATCACAGAGATGTAGGACTCGGCAATAGTCCAGCTAAGAGACAAGTACATGGATCACAGAGATGTAGGACCATGCAATAGTCCAGCCAAGAGACAAGTACATGCATCACAGAGATGTAGGACCATGCATTAGTCCAGCCAAGAGACAAGTATGTGCATCACAGCAGGGAGATCAGAATGTGGACTAAGCTGCTTGATCAGGGAAATACCTTGAAGATGGAAACAAAACTGACTGACAGTGACTGAAATCTAGTCCTTAAGTGCCAGCCTGTTGTGAATGACCACTCCTAAGTCTAGTACCTTGGTCACAAAGCATAGCTTGTCTCCACCACAGAACTTGTATTTGGACAAGACTGGCAAAGCAGAGTCCTAAGAGTTTCTTAAACGATCATTACTACTGTCTTGGTCATGTTAAGTTTCATCTGATTGCTGCCCATCTAGTTGTGGATACATTCCAAGTCCCTTACAAGATGATTTAGATTTGTCATGTAATCCTGAAGAAATGAGATATGAGCATCATCAGCATAACAATAATACTGTATTCCTCTTGAATGAATGATGTCACCCAGAGCAGCATGTGTAGAATGAAAAGAAGAAGAATGGAGCCACGTGGTACCCCACTATCGGCTAAAATAAACATAAATTTGCCTAAGATATCACTTTCTGGGTGTACCAGAAAGGTAGGGGGCAAACCAGTCTAGAACAATATCAGAAATGCTGCAATAGTCCTCCAAGAACTCAATCAGAAAAGAATGCTCTGCCATATCAAATGTTGAGAAGTGATGAAGAAGGATCTGGATAGAATACCAAAGTTGCTCCCTCTCAACTGGGACATCTTATTCTCTGTTTTCTTTGTATTTGTGCATTCCTTTATATACTAGCATTTATTGCTTCATTAACTGACCCTCTTTCCCTGACTAGGAATACATCAATTTTCATCTATCCAAACTCATGCACTAAACTCTTATCATTCCACTTACTGCCCCCTTTACAGTTTTCCCCAAATGACTTCAGGCAAATGAATTTCCTTACGTAGTAATTTGTGAACATCCCTCGTCAGCCCTATGGATCCTGAACTGTATCTACTATTCAACTACTTTGGGCACATGCCCAATTAGATTAGTGATATTTTTTAAATTTCTTTTAAATTCATAGGTGCATAGGTATATACTAAGCTAATGACTGATGCAGATTAAATTGTTAGATATTGTAAATATTATTTTCCCAAAGCAATAATGAAATTAAATATATGCAGCAATGCAAAAAAATATGCTTGTTTCTAATACAAGGTTTTGCCTTGTAAAGCAAGGGTTAACTTGACAAGATTTTGAAATGATCTCAGACAGTGTAACTGTTTGGACAGATTAAACTATAATGGAAACAGCAGTACAGTGTTTGGTGATTCTGACATGTTTCTACAGACAATTTAATAGTGGTGAGACCAGCTTGAATGCAACCTTTTATATCCATTACCAGCAGTTACTGTTCATTTGGTGCCATAATTTCTTCGTGAATTCCACAGGTTGACAGATCCAATGCTTCTCTTCAGTGGATCAGAGATAATGTTGTTGCATCTGTCCAATAACGTTCCACCATCAATTCATCTATTGAAGGACACCATGTCTTCTATGTGACTCCAGCCTGATCACCTGTTTGTCATCTATGCAAAATATGGTACATTCTTCACAGTTATAACATGGATGTCAGTACAGACAGTTAACTTTACAATGCCCACATATTGTATATATAAATTGACATGGTTTAAACCTTCTGTGTCAGACATGAAAAGTAAATCTGAAATGTTTAATGTTCAGAATTTAGATAATAGTTGTGTTTGCAAATGCATAAATGCCTATAATCCATACACAAAATGTACAGCAATTCATAAAGACTGTTTTTATGTGGAAGTAACTTTCCAAACTTATGAATATCTCGTCACAGGAGTCTAGTATGTAAGCCATACCATAAGATATATCATATTCTGATAAACAATCTTTTTGATTCTAGCGTTGTTAGTTCTTCACATATATAACAGTTAAATGTACCTTCTGCAGTCACCTAAATCTCATACAGTACAGGTGTATGCAATTATTGTCAATAATGTAATAGAATATATAAAAATGTTGTTTATAGTAAATATTGCAGATGCATAAGAAACAAAAAAGTTCTAACACAGTAGAGTGTGCTATTAATATTAACCTTTTAAAGAAAAGGTTTTCACAGCTTTTCAAAATTTCCCTAGAGACAGTAGTAAGGGACAATCATGCCATTTAGAGGAACAGACTCAGCATAGCATTCAGACTTTACATAATGACATTTCTGGTTTAATGTAACAATCATATAGAGCCCAACAGCATTTATTAAGGGCACAAACTACAGAGGCTAATCTGACAAGACAGTTAAGAAAAGCCCAGCAAGGTGTACAAGGGGTACAAAATACATCAATTGACATTGGGCAGGGTTCAACAGAAATGACAATTATTTCTCCTGCTGATATATATCAATAGTCTTGTTTATTGCAGACTCTGCCTTAGTGGCAAGACAAAAAAAGAATTTTCTTTCAATATGTTGACATTTAAACAATGGTTGACATACACTGTGTGGTCTATTTGAAATTATGCTTTATTTAAATTTTTTTTTTTTTTTTTACACATGCCAGTTTAGGTCAGAAGGGGATTCATCAACAGTGTTTGCAAACCCCTAAAACATGTTCCAGTACTACGGGAGTTAAGGGCATTGATTCCCAGAATGATTTACAGGGAAAGTATAGTACTGTCAAAATCATAGCACATAAAAAATGTAATACAGAACAGGCTACAGTAAATGCTTTGGCAGATGTCAAAGCAAAGCAAGCAGCTGAAACTGGTGAGTGTCTAGACTCACATAACTGTTTTAAACACACAGACAAGGTAATGCCAATTGCCACCATTTCAAAATTACAAAAACTATCTGATAATGATCAGACAGTCTAAATAGCATGACAGAAAAAACAAAATAATGTTTTGGTCAGGCAAGATGGTATGTTAAAGCAATTCCATCAGACAGTTAATAACATTCACAGACTCAAAGATTACATATCTCAAACTCCAAGAGCAATGTAAAAGCCAGAGTGCTAGACAGTTTAAAAGAAGTACGCAGTATTGCAAATGCACATAGGAAATGTACAAAAACAGCTTGTAGACTATGTGGGGAAAGGAAGAGGATGTAATACATAGTCTGATAAAGATCAAACACAGGGGGAACACGAGCAGCTTCTGCTCCACCAGGGTTACAGACAGATACACAACGAAGTTCAGAAAAACAGGTGATATGTTTTACTTGTAAGAAAATAGGCCACATTAAGCAGGATTGTCCATATTACAAAAGATGAAAGGAAAGTCAAATGCAAAAGGGTATCTATGCAGATAATAGTACTTCTTCAAAACCCAAAAATAAGGAAAGAAATCAAGATAAAGAAAATACATTAAGGAAGAATCAGTCACAGGAACAAACACAGAGGCATACAAAAAATAAAGTATACCCTATGGAATACACAGAAAACCCACCATATGATCTCACACACGGTGCAAGTCAGGAATTAAAACGTAAAATTGAAAGTACAAAGTACACATTAGACAGGGAAGACACTAACAGTCAACAGGGAACAGAACATGCAGTCTGTGTAATCAGACACATACCCAGGAAAACAGATCAGAATGAATATGATTCTGATTAGGGGTGTGTCCTCCCAAGTAACCTTTCTCACAAATTTTAAATGTGAAAGGACGGACGCCCATTAGTGGACATATGGGTGGAGGGGACACTATAAAAAGATGTACTACTTGATACAGGGGCAGCAGTCTCAGTCACTAACAAACAGTTACCTCTAAATCAGTTCAAAAAATCTTACATTCAAGGCTTTGATGGCAGCACTTACATGTCCATAAGCAGTAAGCCAGTTAAAATATGTTTCACAGAAAATGGATCTTCAATACAGGATACATTTCTTATGAATTCCAGTTGCAGAACATCAATCCTTGGGGTTGATATTCTCGGCAAACGGGGAATAGTAATTGATTTCAATAACAAGGTTTTATGGTCTGCCACAGTGGAAGACAGTTGGGATACAGCTCAACAATTTCCTTGCTTTGTAATTGATGTAAGTAACTATAAAAAAGACATTCCCAAGTGCAGGATAAATGGGAGCAAATCAAAACACAATTTCAACCCTTGTGGGCTACATCAAAGACAGATTGTGGTAAGTTAGCAGCACCAGTGAGTGTAGATAAATAGAAAACAGCATATGTGCAAATAACCTGCAAACATCATGGTACAAGGAAAAAGGAGGTAAACAATAAACAGAAGGAATGACAAACCCCTTGCCTTACTGAAAAGAGTAATTACAAACACTAACAGTATAATAAAAATGGTAAATTATGACCAGTAGAATATGGGAATAATCCTCCCTATAACCCAGATCATGGCAGGCAATAGGCATTAAAGCAATAAATTAGCAGAACACACGTTATCAGGTGGTAGAAAAGTACAGTGATCTTTTAAAGCAATGGAAGACAATGTTAGTATACAAAACTCAATGTTAATTAATTACACAAAGATTCCATGGTAACAAGAGAGGGTCATCCCCCACACATTAAAAGTACAGTATGTCTCCAAAGGCAGCTTATGTATACAGCAAACACGATCAATACTGGTAAAAAACAGTGACTGTAATGTCATATTTTCAAAAGAATGTCTTACATAAAATATAACAGTCTGTTAACATTCTTAGGAAAGTTTAAATTTGTTTCTATAATAGCAATCTATGGACAAGACAAGGCAATCTAAAAAAATGTATGCAAATAAAACAGAAACAGTTGCAAAGAAAAAATGGGGAGAGATACTCAGATATAATAGATCACGAGAACAGGGACATCATGATCAGATACCTGATTTCAATAGATTTTTGGACTTGCAAGATTTGTTTGCAAAGGCACATAACAAGACAAATGGTTGGGGTTTTAGCCACATTCCCTACGGAGGGAAAATGCCATTACATGCAGTCCCACCTTCCTTACAGACGGAAATGCCATTACATGCAGTCCCTGTAGAGGTTACACATACAGGTTTTATGTTTAAAGAATCTTATAAAAATAGAGTTGTAAGACAATCAGCCATAAAAAACATTTACAGTTGATGAAAATAGAAAAAGGGATACTCTTTTTTCAAACGAAAGGGTATAAAATAAAAATGGCATGGGAGTTAACACATAATACTTCTTTTAAGGAAGAGATGAAAGAGAAAAAATTCTGTTACACAGAGTATGCAGTTCCAATAATGAGAATTGCTCACACATTACCAGAGGACATGGTAAAAAAAATCACCAGAAAAAGAGGGAGGTTCATAATAAAAAAAAAAAATAGGGAAAGATTTTAAAACAGCTGGACATAGGAAATGGTGTTATTTCAGGAGCTGCAAATTTGCACTGGTATGGTGCCACTAAGGCAAAATAAAAAGTTACAAAGTTGATAGCAAATGCAGCTTATGGAGATATTTCAGATATAACAGAGGAGATGTGTTATAAAACTATCAAACAAGTAACTGTTGTTAACAATGAAGAAAATCTATTAAGTACAGAGGATCACATTTCCCTGTAAATGGCTTTTTTGCATTTTTTCCTTGATAATTAAAAAGGGGGAGTTGATAGATATTGTAAATATTCTTTTCCCAAAGCAATAATGAAATTAAATATATGCTGCAATGCAAAAGAAATATGCTTGTTTCTAATACAAGGTTTTGCCTTGTAAAGCAAGAGTTAATTTGACAAGATTTTGAAATAAATGCTTCTGTGTAACTGCAAGGCTGACAACTTGCTTAAGCAAGCATGAAAGCAGTTAAGAATAGATAAGTAATAACTGCTATGTGTCTATGGTGGGGTACTATAATTTCCGCATTAATTGCTCTTATCGTCATTATCTGCTTAATTACAACAGTTTGCATGTGTGTTAAGATTTGTGTTAATAAAAGTATTAATCAAGTAACAGCCATTGGTAATATAACATTGTATGAAGAGATAGCATTGAATGCAAGGGATTCATATGTTGCAACATACCAAGGTATTCAAAGTACTGAAGATCATATTGTGTTGTAAATTGTCTTACAATTTTCTTGGTTTTAATTAAAAAGGAATTGAGTTTGTAGAGATTGTATAAATTAAAATACTTTCCCCAAAATTATACTGTGTGTGCAATAAAAGAAAATATGGCTTGTTTTGCAAGAACAGTTAATTTCTTGTAAATGTTCAGCTTAGATACTAATAACAAATAGCTTACTGTAAAAGGCATCCTGTTATAGAAAAAGGAAGTTGTCTTTCTGTTAGCTTTCAGATGTAGAAATAAATGAAATAAAATACAGACACTTCACGTGATGCAAAGATGATGTGGAGAGACTTTTTGTGAAGTCTTCAGATACAGTAAGGAAGAAAATAACCAAATAAGGACATATTTGTCATTTCAACAGAAACTGTCCAGGCTAGAAATAACCATGGACTTTTTCATGACTTAAACAGAAACCAGAAGAACAAGTCACAAGCACATTAAAAATACCATTGTTTGACATTTAAAAGAGTATATAAACTGGACAGCATCTTCACTCTTTAGTGATGTTTTTGGACTGAGTGTGCATTAGTCTATCTAGCTGTGTTATAATAGAATTGAAATAACTCTGACAGTATTAACTGTTTGGCAAGAATTTGTACTAATACAAATAACTATTAACAGATACAGTAGCACGGTGTCTGTATGGTCAGCCTAGCACTCTGATAATAATATTTTACAATGACCACTAGGGCCCTTGTAAGCCTAGGTGTGCAACCCAAATGTGAACCACAAATTTGATTTATATAGGGAGTGATTTATTGAAAGCCTCTGTCCATCAGAGACATAGGTGCCAGACTAGGGGTGAAATTCTGATTACCCCATCCATTGGTCCAAGTTACACTTGGATAGGGTTAGAGTGGATCTCTGCTTCACATAGATGGGGATCCTGTTCCAGAGAAAACATGTCCTATTGATGTCACAAGCAAAATTTAAGTCTTATGATCTAGTAGCTCTGATGCTGTTTTTTTGTGGATGTGCAAAGGTTCATCAAAACAGGGTCCAGGGATGCTTTGCACAGCAGGCAAAGATCACCTCTCAGAACTCAGTATGACACAGAGTAAAGAGAAAGAGCCTTGAGGTGATCAAAGTACGGCATTGTGATTACTCCTTGTATTCTTTTTATAAGGAATCTTTGTGGATGTTACAGTTGCTGCATATGACTGGTCAGATACATACCAAAGGGAACATTATACTGTATGATGGGTCTGATGAGGGTCAAGTACAGTGGCACACTGACCTCTCAGGACCTAGATGCCATGCCCTTACTTATATGCTGAGCAAAATAATATGATGTTCTTAGTGGACACATGCTGGACAAAGGCTAGGTTAACATCTGCAAGATCTCTGACTAATAGATCAACTTTTAAGGCTGTTTTGTCGAAAATGTAGGTACGCAGAGTGGCCAACTTTACAAAAGGTACTATAATACATTTCTTGATATTTAGCTTTAAGCCATGGCTTTAGCACCAAGAGTTTGTCTGTGTTAGAACTTTCTGAAGGGTGTTCTTGTTTCAGGGGGATTCAGTGACTATACCCAGTTTACAATCATCTGTTAACATGATCAACCAGAGACCACTGACATTGGCTTTGACCTCTGAGAAGTAGATGTCATAAAGGAACAGGTCCAGCACAAAGCCCTGAAGGACTCCACTGGTGATCAGCCCCTTTGTAGAGGTGATCTAACTGATCCTAACCTCTTGAGACCTATCTATGAGCCAACTAGCTATTCAGTGTGTTATAAAGGGGTTTATGACTAGTTCCATATGTTTGTTGACAATGTCCAGTATTGTATCAAATGTTTCAGTCAAACCTAGGTAGGCTGTATGTACCATTTTCCCCTCGTCCATTGCCTTAGTGACTTTTCCACAGAAATCCATCAGGTTTAGGAAGCATGACTTTCCTTTTGACTTTCCTTTGACAAAACCAAACTGGGATGGATCCAGTGTCTGGGGGTACCCTATATGTCCTTGCTGATAATTTCCATGGTAAATCTTTCCATTGCTTTACAAATAAAACTAGTCAGACTAATGAGTCAACAGTTTCCAGTCTATTTTCCTACACAAGCATGTAACAAAGGAAATCCTAAGGAGCTATATTTACCATAGTAAATACACATGGCTTCCTAAAAAAACATAACAGTACTCAGTACCTGGCTCAGTACAGTTAAACCAATGATCACTGCTGTCACAGAACCTTGACTAAAACACTCCTGACCACTATCATGCTCCCTGACACAACACTGACATCTTTTTTTTTTGTAGTCATGGGTTTGATAAGAAAATTAGAGAGGATGCCTTTCTTGGACATACAGTTGAAATACATGCTGTTAAACTTTCATCTAATAAATCCCAAAATTAACCAGACTGGGTATTGAATTAATATACCATAAAGAAACACCAAAAACGCATTGTTCCAGTCTAGTGCATTTTTCATCTTGAGACCCTAAACTTCATTGAGGACACTTCACCCACTGTAACATCTAAGAGAACAGTGCAATCATATTAAGTGACTTTTATGTACGATAGTGTAAAAAGTCCTAATCAGCACTTACTGTGTCTCTCTCCAGACATGACCTGCACTTGGTGCTTACTTTTCTAGTCCATACAAATTTGAAGTCAGGCAGTTAGTTCATTCTCAACTACTTAATGACAAACTTACCCAGAAGATGTATACCCATGTAGTACAACACCCATTAGTAAATGACCACATTTTAGTCCTGACCTGCCAGTCAGCTAAGAGACTCAAAATTTCACTAATAATGGTGTCATTAGAGACAAGGAAAGTGCAACAAATGCTTCTTTATCTTCTTTTTCAAGTTCTGGTAGGGGTCGGCAACAAGAGTTGATACAGGGGTCGAGGCCTAAGGGCCCAAGGACAAAAAACTACTAAAATATGGCGAAAATCCAGTGCCGCCACCTTTGGTTTTTTTAGTTGCAGTGGTGGTAATGGTGAGCATGTGGCTCCAACTGGGGACATCAACAAAGAATTTAACACAAATGGAGTGGGTCACACAAATGAGAAATTTGCCGAACTTGAAGGTACTGTTTTTGATATGAATATTGCTGCTATTAACACCGCAAACAATACGGGTACAGTATTTAACATGTTAAATTGTGTGCTGATTCATCCATTAAATGGGGGGGAATGTATTTGTTATGAAGTTACTGAAAATCCTGACATATACAATGTTGAAACAAATGTAATAGGAAATGCTAATGTCCAAATGCATAGCAATTTACCCAATTTTATCTTTGAGAGGGGGGGTTATGGAGTGTGAGACTTTTGTTAGTTGTGTTAACAGAATTGATTGTGGTACCTATGGCATTGATAATGAAAAATTAAATAGTAAGAATGGGAGCGATGGCAGTCCCATGCCAATGGATCCTGACCTAGAGGGTTGGGAGGTTGGATATAATGTTGGTGAAGAAAAACATAAGGGTGGTGGTCAGGAATTTGACAACACGCTTATGGAATTATCTGTTTATTCTGACAATAACCAGGGGGTTTTGTCTGATATTGCCATTGGAAACAATTTAAATGTTATAGAACAGGTTTTTAATGAGCCTGGGTTGGCAATTGACGATGAAACAAGTGGTTATTACATGGCATTAACTAAAAGCACCGACAATCAGGGTGACGAAATGTTAAACATACTAGTGGACTGTTTGGATAAACAACTTGAGTTTAACATGGTGGGCCCCGAGATAGTGATTAATACCAAAGGGGATTTTAAAATTTACAACTATTCAAAAATGGAAATTAAAGTGGAGCACACGGATTTTTTTAGCAAAAGTATTCACATTTGTCCCCTGTAGAAAAGGAAATCTGGCGGAGTCTCTTATTGATTTAAAGAAATACACAAGAAAATTAAACTTAAAAATTTGGTTGGGGCATGACACAAATATGGGGTACAATTAAAAGGAAAATGTAAAAATGTCTAGTACTTTTAATCCGCCTTTAAATAAAATGGTGTAATTGCTTGAAAAAAGTTGTGAAAAAGAAATAAGGAAAAGGTATAGGTTTAATATGCAGGCTGATTATTTGAATTTAACAGAGGAGGAAGAAAAGCAACTCATGCTCCATTTAGTCAAAGACCCCACCATTAAATTTATGAAGCCTGACTATGGCAGTGGGGTGGTGGTCATGAAGAGAGGTGATTATTTGGACAGCATGAGTAATATACTAATGGAGGATTCATACCATGAAAGTTCTTTTAACGGAATTATGGTGGCATACAGAAAGATCGATTTGGCTTTGGATGACATGGTCTTCCAGGGCCAGATCGATGTGGATAAGTACCATTACCTTAAAAATGAGTATCATAGGTTGCCAAATATATTTGGCATACCTAAGCTCTACAAATGATTGGTTAATGTGAAATTTTGACCCATAGTGGAAGGTAAAAGAAGTAAAACTCATTTCATTTCCAAGTACTTGGATGGCTTGATGCAATAAGCTTTGTCTTTCTTTGATTATATTAGTAAGGACTCCTGGCATTTCATTAACAAGTTAAATGGTTTTGATCTAACAAATGAGGTTTTTCTGGTTACTATTGATGTAGTAAACCTGTTTTCAGTTATTCCCCAAGATATAGGGATTGTTTGGTTGGAACAACAGCTTTATAAAACCAAAATGTTTGATCAAGATGAGATCAATAAAATAATTGTTTTAATGGATTTAGTGTTGAAAAACAATTACCTATAGTTTGAAGGGCTATATTATAAGTAAGTTAAAGGAGTAGCAATGGGGGCTGCTTGTGCTCTCATTTTTGCTAATTTGATAATGTCATACTGGGAACAGCAGTACTTATTCAATAGCCAGTACAAGGACCAAATCACATACTACACAGATTCCTGGACGATTTATTCCTTATTTGGAAAGGGGCCGAGGATAGTCTTAATGAATTTTTAGTATATATTAATAGAACTGTAGAGTTTTTCAAATTCACTTTTGAATACAACAATGAACACATTATTTACTTAGACATTGATTTAACCATTGATTATTCCTGGAAAAAAATTTTAACTAAAATACATAGAAAAAAAAACTTTTCAAATTCGTATTTAGATTATGGGAGTTGCCACCCTGATTATCAGAAAAAAGGAGTGGTAAAAGGCCAATTGATAAGGGCAGCTAGGATGGTTAGTTCAGAAGCTGACTTTTTGATTGAGTTGGATTTTATTTGTAAAATGTTCAAGCAAAGGGGATATCCTGGCTGGCTTTTGGAAAATTTAACTAAAGAGGTTATTTTTAAGCGCAGACATGGGGTATACAAACCAATTTTGGGCTTTGGATTCATTAGAAATAACAGTTGTAGGAAAGTAAAGGAGGATTTTAACTTATCCTTAGTGCTAACATATAATGGGATGGCTAACTCCATCATTGAGGTGTTAAATGACCACTGGAATATCTTGAAGTGTGATGCGGGTATAGGTTCTAAAGTTGGAAAACACCCCAAGTACGTTTTTAGAAGAGATAAGTGTATTAAGAACATTCTTGACGGGGTGAGACCTATACACAAGACAAATAAAAGAGTGGGTAATTTTAAATGTAATGCTTGTTCTTTTTGTCCACACATATTTGAAACTGGGGATTATGTGAAAATTAATGGATATAGGTTGCATATTGGGGGCCACTGCAATTGCAATAGTAAAAGGGTGATTCATATGGCTAAATGTCAGAAATGTCCCATTTTCTATATAGGTAAAACTAGCAGGAAATTGAAAATTAGAATGAGGGAACATTTAGGTGGCATTAAGCATGGTAGGGTAACCAGTGCACTATATAGAAACATAAGCGAACGTACCACATATTGTTTCAAATTTTTGGTCTTGCAACACCTCAATGAGGATGAAAAAGGTGGTATTTTGGATGTGCACTTGGATGTAATGGAATTAAAATGGCAATTATTTATGGATGCCTCTAGATTTCCAGGCATTAATGAAACCATTAGTATTGCTAGCATTCTTAAACTTGACCAAATGTCAGGTAAGTTTGTTTGAGAATTTAGGTTTTTAAAAAAACTTTTAAAAAAATGTGTTTTTGGTTTGTCAATTTATGTAAACACATTTTAACATAAAACAATGTAACATTTTGTTTAAATCTTGTTTTTAAGAATTTTTAAAACAATGTGGTGAACTATGTTAACATTGGAAGTTTGATATTGCTTTAAGCATTTTAATTGTTGCTTAATTGAATAATTTATGGGTGTATTTAACTTGGTTGGGTAAGGTTGTGATTTTTGTTCTGAATTAGTCTCTGTAGTGGAGAGGAAAGCGCTTAACTGTTTGTGAATAAAGTTGGTGTCCTTTGGAGTGCTCACGTTCTTCTAGTTTTTCTGTAGTTTGCTGAGTTCTAGTTCTACTAATGTCCAGTATTGTATCAAATGTTTCAGTCAAACCTAGGTAGGCTGTATGCACCATTTTCCCCTCGTCCATTGCCTTAGTGACTTTTACACAGAAATCCATCAGGTTTAGGAAGCATGACTTTCCTTTTGACTTTCCTTTGACAAAACCAAACTGGGATGGATCCAGTGTCTGGAGGTACCCTATATGTCCTTGCTGATAATTTCCATGGTAAATCTTTCCATTGCTTTACAAATAAAACTGGTCAGACTAATGAGTCAACAGTTTCCAGTCTATTTTCCTACACAGGCATGTAACAAAGGAAATCCAAAGGAGCTATATTTACCATAGTAAATACACATGGCTTCCTAAGGAAACATAACAGTACTCAGTACCTGGCTCAGTACAGTTAAACCAATGATCACTGCTGTCACAGAACCTTGACTAAAACACTCCTGACCACTATCATACTCCCTGACACAACACTGACATCTTTTTTTTTTTGTAGTCAGGTTTGATAAGAAAATTAGAGGGGATGCCTTTCTTGGACATACAGTTGAAATACATGCTGTTAAACTTTCATCTAATAAATCCCAAAATTAACCAGACTGGGTATTGAATTAATATACCATAAAGAAACACCAAAAACGCATTGTTCCAGTCTAGTGCATTTTTCATCTTGAGACCCTAAACTTCATTGAGGACACTTCACCCACTGTAACATCTAAGAGAACAGTGCAATCATATTAAGTGACTTTTATGTATGATAGTGTAAAAAGTCCTAATCAGCACTTACTGTGTCTCTCTCCAGACATGACCTGCACTTGGTGCTTACTTTTCTAGTCCATACAAATTTGAAGTCAGGCAGTTAATTCATTCTCAACTACTTAATGACAAACTTACCCAGAAGATGTATACCCATGTAGTACAACACCCATTAGTAAATGACCACATTTCAGTCCTGACCTGCCAGTCAGCTAAGTGACTCAAAATTTCACTAATAATGGTGTCATTTATAATGTTCTAATCAGGCTAGGAACCTTTCTACCTTTCAGAGTATAGTCATACATACCCAGTCAGTACCTGCAAATGGTCAGTTATGATCAGGGTACCACTGCAGTAATCAAATGTAAAATAAAAATAAAATCAACTATATGCAGTATGTTGTATAATTATATGCTTAAATCTAGTCCTCCCTATTCATAACATCTATTTTCTATTCAAAATCAGGTTCTTCAGACACCATCTTTAATACTGGCTAATCCCCCACCCCCACCCACCCACACAATTCTGTCGAAAAGCAGGATTTGGAGAAGTGCATCACACAAGGGAAGGAGTGCAACTACCTTTGTAGTTCCGTCAAGGATAACCTTCTGAAAGAAAAAAATATCTCTGTTCATTTAAGAGTTCCAGACATTTCTCAATGTGTTCTCAAATAAAGTCTCTTCACCTGCTTGCATACCCATCCAAAAAGATGAAAGTGTTGCAAAAAATCCTACTTATACAACAGTGTCTAAGGTTAATTCCTAGCAGACTTGCTACAACGTGTTACTTATACAGCAGTGTCTAAAGTTAATTCCTAGCAGACCTCTACAACATGCAGAATCCCCCTCTCATCTGTAGTTTTCTGTCCCAGGCAATGTAAAATGCAGCTTCTGTTTTTTCCTTTTCATACATCATTATTCAAAAAAACTAAACATTTTGACATGGGTACCTTATTTTATAGTCATCTAGGCACACATAAACGTCATCCAAAGTTTTTAAAGACCTGTGACTCATTTATTGCCACATCTCCTCACCTATATAATTGCTACAGTCCACAAGGTCTTTGCTAGATCTCTGGAAATCCACTTTTACAATTCTTGTTCTAAAAATCCCCATCAGATGTCATCCCATCCAGCTTATGCCCCATCACCATTCTTCATATCACACACTAACTTCTACTAAAACTTGTTGTAGCCCAGCTCTAAATATCTCAGTGACATGATCTCCACCATTACCCAATATGGTTCTTTGATTAAAAAATATTCTTGCCTGGCTAATGCTGTTTACACTAACATGGAAAAGAGGGCCCTCACTAGAACTACATTAGTTGGATTTATTGCCATTAGCAGGACATTTCTTTCTCATTCCCCCTCAATCAGGGGCGGCTCATGCCATCGGACTGCAGGGCTGCAGCACCCCCAGCTGTGAAAAGAAAAAGAAAGATTAACATTTTAAAAAATAAAATATAACTATACTGCTTAACTGCAAGTCCAAATGACTTGCTATTAAAGTTCTGGAACTCGAAATGGCAACGGTGCTCAGTGACTTCCGGGTTTAAAAAAAAAAACTAGTTTCTGTAAATCTAGACTGCTGTAAAACCAGTCCAGATTAAGAAGAGAAGGCATCAGTGTACAGATGCCCAGAAGTCTATGCGATTTGTAACCGAGGTAAAGTGGAATGGGATCGGATTGCCACATCAGCAGTCACGTACGTGACATGGAGGGCTGGATGGCTACTGATTGGTTCTCGCTCTCTTCCCTCACTTTCCATGCTGGGAAAAAGAGTGCGAGAAACAGTCAGCAGCATTGCAGTACTTTTGGAGTTCACTGGAGTTTGTGACTTTGTACCTGTCTTTAGCATATACACTGTGTGCTAAAGTGAAATATTGCATACAGCTAGTAGGTTTGTTTGGTGAGTAGCTGTGTTTTCTATGATTTTATTATGTGCCAAAAGCCATTTTGTTTGTAGGGTCATGTGCATGTGAAAGCCTAGGCTACTGTTTCTGAAGAATGCTTGGCACTGTACATTGTGTTTGTGGTGTAAGCTAGCTGATTGCTTGCATGGTGAATGGGTAGACTTCTGATTCCGTTTTTCATAGCTGTAAAGTTTGGTTTAATATATATTTAAAAGGCAGTAGTTTCTCCTAAACCTCATTGTTTGGTTTATCATATAGAAGTTTTTCCCCTCTGATTAGTAATTGTTATTGCTTTGCATTTTTAGTGTAAAACAAACACGGATGACAGCGTGTAGCAGTCCAATGGAGCTAAGGATGTTTGCACTGTAACTTCTAATGGGCGGAGCCTACACCTTTTGACAGAATCAAATTACGTCCTCACACTTCAAACAAATGTTCATATTTCTGGATCCATAGGGGTTATGAAAAAAGTATAAATGACAAACTCTTCAAGACAAACTATTTTTATAATAGTTGTATCCTTTAGGTTCTAGGTCTTAAACCAAATTTTATAAGTCACAGTAAACACAGTAACTATTACATTTGTAATATTTTATAAACAACTTGCAATATCTCAGCAACAACTCAGGTTATACACATACTGTCAGCAGCATTTTATTCATCTAGCTGAGAGCTTTCATATGAGGCTAGGGAGTTCTGTCTGTGTTACTTAGTTAATGTGACAATTTTATCTATATAAATTAATATCATAAAAACAACAATTAATATCTATTTACCTGCACGGGACAGAGGTCAAATATTAATGCAGTTAAGTTTGTCTTTGTGTAGACTTTAAGATGATATCTTTTAAAACCTTGTACATGGCATGGTTTTGGAATTACTGATGCAAATATGAACAAGCAATATTTGAGGCCTAGAGGCGTCAGTAGGAGATAACTGCAGATGCACCTGGAGGCGTCACTCGAGTTTGTATTTATCTCAAGCGCACTTGAGGACTATGGAGCTTTACTATGATCCTTCGTGAAAGTTATTGCATAGGAGTTGATCTTGAAGGGGCACCATCCAGTGGTGCCGCATTTATAAGCCGACAGTCAGGCCCCTAGCAGTATATGTGTAAGCGTGGAGTAGGTAAGTGGCTGTTAGAATTATGGTAGCATGTAGTAGAATGTCTAACTGATGTTCCAGTTACAGCTCACTCATTACCCCACCTTGTATGTGCAATATACACAGCTCTGTTTGATATTGTAGATAGTCATTGCGGCGACATTTCAGAACTAAGTCCATCACTCAAAAATGCTAAACGGTTAATGTGACATCAGTACTGTTTTCTTGCATTTTTAGCTGTGCCACCTTTGATGTTGCCTGTCAGATGTGGCAGATGCTGTGTTCATGAGTTTATGCACAGCTCTGTTTGATATTGTAGATAGTCATTGCGGTGACATTTCAGAACTAAGCCCATCACTCAAGAATGTTAAACGGTTAATGTGACATCAGTAGTGTTTTCTTGCATTTTTAGCTGTGCCACCTTTGGTGTTGCCTGTCAGATGTGGTAGATGCTGTGTTCATGAGTTTAGGCAAAGGTTAAGGGGTCACTCCCATCACTTATGTATGTTATATTGATGCTAGTTTTGAGGGGTGCCAAGTGCTGCTTAGTTGGGGGAATTGAACTGAGGCTCCTTTCTTATGAGTGCTCCCATAATTCATTTACTAATTGTTGTAAGTAGTTTGCTTTTCTGTGAATTAATTATTAGTGGGATTTGTGAGGGGTGGGTAATGCTGTTTATGTTGTTCCTGCTATCAACTGCTACTGTTTGAGGGTGGTGGCAAATGACAAGTCTGATTCATGGGACATCATTAGAAAGGAGTGAGTTGCTATCACATTTCTGGCATGTCTTAATCTTAGTTGCCCAGTCCCCTTATACTTAACTGAAAACTCTATCATTAAGGGTAATAAGTTGCAGTGAGCTTGTATGTGTGTGTGTGTGTGTGTATGTGTATGTCGACAAACATAATTGTACTATGTGCAGTTTGGCATCTGAGTGAGTGGAATGCTGGATGAAATGGTAGTGGGTTAGCATTAGGTGAATACAATGTGGGTGAAATGCTGATTTGTTTAGCAAGAGGTGGGTGGATGACAAGTGCAAAGTTTTGTAGTAATTCTACATGAACATAAAGAGATTCACATGATAGCAAAGCTCAAGAGGTTAACCTTTACCTCTGTGTTTATGTAGATTTGTTTAGGTTTCATTCCTCTAGGCTAATGGCTCCATTTCAGGGGAGACCTGTAGTGGTATTTATTACCACTAGGAGAAATTTGACAAGTGCATTGGGGACTTCCTTACCCTTTTCAATAGGTACAATGAGATCTTTTACATCCCTCTCTGCTACCACCAGCTTGAGCAGACTTGTCTTTTAATGACTCATCAAGGGAAGGCTAATACAAGCTTATAGATGAGTTATGATGATAACTATAGCCATAATATTGTGCAGTACATAGAACTTACTTTCCTGGTGTACTAATATATTGCTAATTATAGAAGTGTAGGATTGATGTGGTTTACAGCTTTGAAAGTTGTGAAATACTTGCCATTGCCACACAGTAGCCAGGGGATGTCTTTCCAAATTACTGGCTTTAAAAGCTGTTATAGGATACTCTGGACAGCCCCCACCCCAAATATTTTATTGGTTAATCGATATGACAAAATACAAGTAACAGTGGTGACCATTTCTTTTTCTTTGATCTAAAACCAACTAAAGCTGTGAAGTTAATTGGAAAGCATAATTAAAATTTATTGTTTTTAATCTTACTTTTTACCAACGATTAGAGCCAATGTTTAAGAGTTTCTTGAGTTTAATAAGTCTTTTTTGGATAAGAAACATTTTTACAAGTGGGGACTGTGGGTATCCCAGAGATTGCTACTTTCAGCATGTTCCTTGATACTTTTATAAAGCTGAATATAAATTATAATTAGAACTCCAAGGAAAAGTGGTTTGAGTTGAGTGCTGCTTGTTTTTTTATACTTGATTTTGATTGGCATTCAAGTAATGTATTTAAAAAGGAATTTATTTTTTCATGCCTCACAGCCTTTTTGTTTCCATCTAGATATTAAGTAAGCTGTCATGTAGCCAATGCACTGAAATATTTTTTTTTTCTTCTCCACTTCATTTTCTCTTGATTGGACTCTCATAATGATGGTTTGGCACCCAGGGCAGCATATTTAATTAAAGTCCCAGTTATTGTGGTTTTGAGCATAGATAAAAATGACCACTTTGAACCTGTTTTGTAATTCCAGTGAAAGTATGCTTGCAAATGTACTTTTTTCCCCTCTAAGAATAAATGACTGAGCATTTATTTCATGTTAATTGGTAAGCATGGCCAGCATTGATCCCACTGTACCATAGCCCCACCCCTTTCTAGTCAGCCACACCCCTTCCCATTGGCCCCACCCATTCAGCTGTCTCCTGCAGCCCCCCTTTGATTAGAAGTCACCAGCCACCACTGCCCTCACCTAAGTAAAACTAAGGCCCATGGTAAAGGGCCTTCTGTATACCAACTATCTATCATTTCTCAGACAACTACTCAGGAAGAGTATGCTTATTCACTATACTGTCCAACCTTTTCAGACTCTTCAGTGGTGTACCATAATGATCGGTTTTCAGACATTTAGTAAAAGTAGTGAAGTGGTTCTAAGTGTCAGTACAAGGGATAACATGACATGCTAAACAGATGACCTGATCAGTGCCCAGACTGATCCTTCTCCTGAGGTTTTAACAGTCATCTAGAGTATGGCCTTTCCTCCCTCTCTTCCTGCCTTGAATGCAGTTCATAATATACACTGGCAAAACTAAGGTCATCTTAATTAGTACTAAAGCCACATCTTCCTTTGTTGATGTCAGTTGGAATATTATGTTCCCCATACATGCTCTACATATACCACCCTACAAACTCTGCTAACACACAAATACCTTGATAAGACTGTTAATTTATCTTTCAGTAATCACTTTGATAAATTGCCAATATTCAGAATAAAATCACCAAAAAGCTACATTCCTGTTGTAGTGCTCCAGTGTCAAAAAATTCCTCATTAAAACAAAAATCATATGCTAGCAATGTGCCCTATTCCTATTTGTAGAATATAGCTTCTAACTCTGACCTAAATGCATACTAATACGAGACAACATTTTGTGGCACAAGTCCCTAATTTGGGATATCAATACCTGGCCTTTGGCTAAGGCCAAATGTTTTCCAGTCATCCCTATGAGCTCCTTCATTCTAGATATGTTAATTTATAATACGCTTAACCTAAACCTTTACTTATGTTTAAACTCCACATTTTTTGTCCACTATCCTTCTTAAACCCTCTGTTCAAATTCCTAAATCCATAATGTTCTTTATTTTTCCTGTTTTATTTTATTTACATTTTAACCAGGTAAGTGGGCTGACCCAAAGGCCCATTTCAGTCATGACTCAGAAAGTATCACAGAGGTACAGATACATAGTAATAATACTACATGCAGAATTCACATAATGCAATTAAAAATACTTCGTATTTAGTAATGCAGCTCAAAACAAATGCAAAATCTTGACAATAAAGGACACGACTATTCAGTAGCATGTAGTCATTGCAATACTGCAGTGAAGGCTTTATTTGAAATGTTGTCAACCAGAATCTCTGAAACACTGCAGCTACACTGAGCAAAGATACGTTCCTTTGCCTTTTTATGGTCTGCTAGAAAGGGTTGCTCCTTTTCATGTCCAGTGTCTGGTTAGTCTGGCAGGCTGGTGCAGTATGAAGGAATGCTTTTTCTCCAGCTGCAAATTTGAAGTGGGGTGGGCCTTTTGATTGAGATTACTTCCTCATTAGTGTCTCTAAGGGGGTATGTGGCAGTTTTTGCCTATCAGTTTGAAAGAGAGTTGTGGGCATTTAATTTATGATGAATGATTAGTTGAATTGAAAGGAGGACAAGAGGAAGGTGGATCATAACAGAGTAAGATGGAGCAGGGTTGAAGCCTCACACATGGATGGCACACAGGGGGATTGTTTCCCTGCAGGGAAAATGCTTTTTGACGTTTTGTAGTGTGGTGAATTTGGTGAGTCACTCTATACTCATTACTAGCTGTGTGACAAGAATTTGTGTCCTTGGGCTGTAAGTTACTAACAGTTTTTTCAGGTAATTATTTTTTCCAGGAATGCAGTCTTGATGATTCATACTAAATCCTAAATGATAAAAGCAAAAGTAAGAAGGAGAAAGAGATTCCAGAAATAGAATACCAGGTTCAACTTCAGAGGTAGGAAGAAATACATTCATTCTATGCTGCTTTTCTAAGTCCAGAATGAAAGCACCCCACCCAAAACAACATCGGAAATGAGGGGGTCTGACTTTGTCAAGTAAAACAAGATAGCCCTAAATTAATAATCTTTTGATATGAGAAGACTAGCTGTTAACCAGTTTCATAGGATCATAGGAAGTTACTAGGCTATTAGCCCTGAGGCCCTTACAAGCCTAGCCAAGAATTTAGCCCATTTTCCAACAAGTCAGCTCCCTATGCCACTGTCCAGCAGGGACAGAGGTGGAATCCCAGGGGTGTATTTTGTGTTCCCTATCCAGTTATCCAGGTTGCGCTTATAAAGGTTTAATGAGGTACTCTGCTTTACATGGACAGGGAATCTATTCCACAAAAGGGGGAGTCTCTGGGACACAAATCTGTCTGGCCACCAAGTCCTATTGATTTCACAGACCAGGTTGAGGTCTTGCATGGAGGTTACTTGAGTGGAGCTTGACTTGCGGATATGCAGCAGTCCAGTCAGGGCAGGGTCTGAGATTGCTCTGTATGCCAGACAGAGGTCACCTCTGAAGAATCTGTAGGAGAATGAGAAGAGGGACAGGGATTTTAGCCTATCTGTGTAGGGTAGATGTTTGAAGCCCTGGATTATCCTGGTGAGGAATCTCTGTGGTCTCTCCAGCTGCTGCACGTGCTTTGTGAGGTACATACTAAATGGGGCATTGTATTCAATAATCGATCTTATAAGAGAAAACTACAGGGATGTTATGACCACCTTGTCCTTGGATGAGATACCCTTACTAATGTGATGGGCCATGTAGAAAGCTTAACCAATGCAGAACAAGGGTAGTCTAGAAACAACAAACCAGCATGTAGTACAGGAAAAAAAAACAAACACTTTAATTCAGCATTTTCATCAAGAACTAGACTTCATCAGAATCCTTGCCATTTCTGGACTACCCTTGTTCTGTTTTGGTTGAGTTTCATCTTATTTTCGTGTTTCCATGTAGAAAGCTTTCTGTATAATGGATGTAATATGGTGGTCAAAAGTCAGTTTGATGCAGTCTCATAGGTACTGGAACCATAGAGCGAGGGGGAGGAGCACCCCTCCCCCACTTTTTACAGCTGCAATACCATGGAGTTTTTCTTTAAGGAGGGCCCAATGGAGGATTCATGCGTGCATTGCATGCTAATGTGAATTTAAAACAAAAGTGTATGGATCACTTCATTGCTGCTGGTAAGCCCGCCTGGTAAGAAATGTTACATTTTATGAAGCTGCAGGACTGCAGGTCCATTTTTGTAAGTGTGAAGCTGCAGGTCCACTTATGTAAGTAAGTAGCTGCAGGTCTATTCTTTATGTAAGTAAGCGGGACCACTGTTTATGTAAGTAAGTAGCTGCAGGTCTGTTATTTATGTAAGTAGCTGCAGGTCCGTTATTTATGTATGTAAGTAGCTGCAGGTTCATTGTTTATGTATGTAAGTAGCTGCATGTCCGTTGTTTATGTAAGTAAGTAGCTGCAGGTCCGTTGTTTATGTAAGTAGTTGCAGGTCTGTTCTTTATGTAAGTAAGCAGGTCCATTGTTTATGTAAGTGGTAAGCAGGTCTGTTGTTTATGTATGTAAGCAGGTCTGTTGTTTATGTAAGTAGCTGCAGGTCCATTCTGAAGCTGCAGGTCCATTGTTTATGTAAGTAAGCAGGTCCATTGTTTATGATGTGTGTGTGTGTGTGTGTGTGTGTGTGTGTGTGTGTGTGTGTGTGTGTGTGTGTGTGTGCATGCGTACATTTTTGTGTGCGTGAGTAAGTGAGACACATACACAAACACACACACCACACGAAAAACAAATGCCACTAACCATTTAAGTGCATTAATAATCATTAGTGTGTGGGGGGTGAAGAGCCAGTCTTTGTGTGTAATCAACAAATCTGTTTAAATACTTTATACAGTTAAATAATGAGCAATTTGGCTTCCCATGACCAAGTTGAGTGTGTGTGTGTGTGTGTGTGTGTGTGTGTGTGTGTGTGTGTGTGTGTGTGTGTGTATAAGTAGATGTCAAGGTGACAGACAGAGGAAAGAAGGAGTGAGAGAGAGAGAGAGGGGGAGGTATTCTGAACTACACTGCCATAACCAGAATTTCTCGCAGCTGATCATAATTCAAACATAAGAAATGTACTCATAAATTCATTATTCACTACAATGAAGAGTTTGTGATAGCAACTAACCCCTAATGTCACTTGATATCATTGAAATTCTTATTAGTCTGGTTGACAGGAGCAGTGTGCATTTATGGGTGTGTGTCTGCTTGTATGTGACAAGCTGGAGTATATTACCCTGGAAATAATTTCTCATGAACACAGTCAAATAGAAGAGAAATAACTCAGAAATGTATTTAATCAGGAGGGGAGTCTGTCAAAGTGTGCATGCATATTATGTACACTATAGTTTGATCCTACTTAAATTACCATTCTTCTTGTCTGTCAGTAGCAGAGTGTATGAATGAGAGAAATTAGCTGGATACATTAATGTGACCAGATTTCCTTTAAACTGATTCCATTCCAATTTCATACGTGTACTCCATCCAAAAATTGCTACTCTTCAGAAAGGGAAGTTGGGTGATTGTGGAAAAAAAAGTGATCCATACAGCCGGTTAGAATTACCCAGGCTCAAACCCTGAACCTCAAGAGCAACAGCCTGTATTCTTCCCAACACACACCACCACTTGTGATTCAGGGCAATGAGTTTATAAGATTTTTACAGAACATTTGGCTCATACTTTTGGTCTGTTCCTCTTAAAATCTGTGTTTTTCTGGCAAATCAGTGAGAACGGAATTCACTAAATAATGATAACCCTTTAAGTTTCAGTCTTCCTATCTTTTTGGAAACACATGGTAACACAAAACACTATTTTAGCAACTTTCTAAGATTATACAAGTAATATTTAAAATGTGTCCTTAGTTTTGGTCCTTTGCCCGTCCCAAATAAATTTTGGCTTTTTTCCAGATTTCTTCTGCTGTGAAATTGACAGATTTAGTTGTGTGAAGTGGATGGTGCAGTGGTAGTGTTGTTGCCTCACAGCAAGAGGCTCTCCGGTTTGATTCTTGGCTGGGGTGGAGTCTGTATGTCTTCCCTCTGTTTGTGTGGGTTTCCTCTGCGTGGTCTGCTTTTCTGCCACATTACAAAGACATGCATCTGGAGCATTTCTCCATGTGCCTCTGCTGAAAATTAGCTTTGTTCCAAGTTGGAATTTCCTGGTAAACAAATGTTAAATAAATAAATACTTTTTTGCGGGAGCTGAGAGCTTCAGGGGAAGAAAAGTTTAGTGCTGCTTATTCCAACTCTGTTTTCATTGTTAGTAGCACAACAGGTAGTAGCCTTACTTTTGATGCAGAAGGCTGGGGGTTCTACTCCCACAGTATGCAGATAGATTACTGGTACTGTACTGTGTTGTACTTTAAAGGGAGTGGATGCTGCAGTCCTGTGAACATCCTCCTTTGGAGGAGTTACCTAGTAACTATGAACATGTTTCAGTTTGCCATCTATTCCCTATTGCAATGTTACTATTTTATCATTTTTTAATGTAACATAGACAATTTATTCTTCAAGGGCAACAGCCACTTTCTTTGTAGATGAAACAATGAGATATAAAGTTGTTTCCTAGCAGCAACCTCTTCATTAGTTAGAGATTCCTTTAATGTGGAATTATTTAGATGACTTCTGCAGACATTTTGCCTATTTACTGATACTGGTGGATTGTAATGACAGAACTTTGATTGGCCTTTTATGGTTGACATTTTCTGAAATGGGTAGTTTTGTCATTATTGGTCCATACATTTTTCTTCATTGCCTACTAGAAGACTATTCAAAATTACAAATGTAAAATGCATTCTAACAACTGGTGCTTTATTATACAAGGAATATAATTTAATACAATCAGGAAGGTGAATCAAAGAATGACTACATGTATGCATTGCCCTAAAAATGTGTTTGAAAACAGCCCGGAGGAAAGTCTGAAAGGCTCACAATCATGGGCAAATTTTAAGCTTTACGCTTGTTACCAAAGCAATGGATGAAGGTAAAACAATTCATACCACATTACCTTGACCTGGCCAAGCCTTTTGACACAATCCTCCTACTCGGGTGTAGTACAAAAGATGAATAATGTAGGAACAAACACTTGCTGGATTGCCAACTTGCTCACAAGATGCAAGAGATCAAAATAGGGGAAGAGACCAGTCACCAATGGAGTCCCCCAGGGTTCGGTGCTGAGACTTTGTTTGGCATATACATTTCTAAAGTAAAAGGAACTACCAAAGGGCTTTGGCTGGCAAAGTTTGAGATGACTGCAAGCTAGGAGCAGTTACTGAATCCCTAATAACTTAACCATCATGCAGGAAGGTTTGTCCCAAATAATAACTGGTGTGTACAGTGACCTAACTTTTGACTAACATGTGCCCAGAGTCATAAGAAAGACTTTCGATATTACACAACCTATAAACTAATTGATTCTGATTAGATCTAAAGATGTTGTCCCACTCTACAAAGCTCTCATTAGGTCAACCATTTTGTATAATGCCAACTTTAGCATGTATCTGTCCAGCCCCATGCAACAACTGGAACACCTTCAGAGATACTTTACTAAAAGGATACAAGTCCTAAACAATAGGTCCTGCATGGACCACCTAAACAATTACTATACTCAGTATCTTACAGAGTGCTTAGAGGTGACATGTCCTGCATATAAGGCATCCTCTGACCGAATACAAATGGACCTACTGAACATCAGCAAGTCAAATGGCATCAGGAATACTCAGTCCAGATTTAAACTGAATGTTGTGGAGAGATGGATATATATCACAGAGGCTACCACTGTTCCAGACAGACTCTCCATAAAAATAAAACAAAGCTCATCCGTCCATATTCAAATGCAACTTGGATCTAAGGATGGGTAATAGAAAATGTACTACGGGATTGCCCCTCATGTCACTAATGGACACAGACAGTTCTTAAATGCTGCATCCCTTACATGGGTCTCCTGAAATTATCTATGGTATGATCACAGTTATTCTCACTAGGGCTAATATACAATTATCAGCCATAATAATAAGACCAATCAGAAAATGTTATTTCAAGCACCAAAAGGGAATTGGCTAAGCTTAAAATGTCCTCCAAGTGAACCTATGTTGTGGTAGTAAATAGTTAAAAAATTGCCCTTTTTAGATCACTAAGTGCCCCCCCCCCAGTCTTCAACAGCTTCCGGTGCCTATGTGCTACTGCTTAAAACACAGTTCTTACAGAACTGAGAGTTAGACAGAGACTCTCCAAGTTATAAAGCCACCATTTTGTCAAAACCTTTATCCAGTAAAATGTAAATTAGAGACTGTGCTGCTCCTGGTGAATGAAGGATCCATTTGAGTAATCACAACTGTTTGTTTTGAGGTACTGAGTAATGAATCCGGACATTTCAGAACCAAAGAGACTGGAGTCAAAATCAAAATGCAGAAGGTTAGCATCATTAGCTCAGCTGCTAATATAACTTCTGCTGTTCCAAAGGTATAAAAGTCAATCTAAAACACATTTTACCATCTGTAATGGGCAGACCATATATTGTACTGCACAGACAGAGAATACTTTCTGTCTGAGTAGATCAGATCATCTTAATTAAGAATTTCACAAACTCGTCAAAATGACCTATGTCATAACATATTTCAGTTAAAGAAAACATCACTAAATACCATGTCCAGCATGTAAAATAGTTGAGCCTTCTGTCTGTTGCAATGGTAATAACATGGACTACAACTCTAGCTCAACACCTTTAATGTCAGCTTCTCAGATAGTCCAGTAATCAGTCTTCACAAGTCTGACATCATTTTGATCAGATTTCTGCCATCTCCTCTCCAGCTTCTTTTCCACTCTGTATAGGTCTTCCACGAATCCATCAGTTTATAGATATTGTTTTCATATAGAATGGGTAAACATATTCATAAGCCACTGTATGTACATCCTCAGTGATTTCACTATCTATTATGGGCAGACAACAAGACATGAATCCCCATTATCACTGAGTATGTCAGAGTGCTCCACCAACATTGACTGTTTTTAGGGCTAATTGTCTTTAAAGGGCAATAGGAGAAAAAACATCATTTTACAGGTAAGTCTGTAATAGCAGACTTAAATTCAGGAACTTAACTGTTCAGGAAACCAGAGTTGCCTTGTGGATGAATGCATCAAAATAACAGTCATCACCTAGGTTAGCAAGTGTTTTTTGAATGAGTTTGGGAAAGACAACATTACTATCCTGCAGTTTTATTACTTGCCCAGCATTTAAAATCTCCCAGCACACACTAGCTGGAAGAACTGAAAATACTATCAAGCATAAACTATCCCAATATTTATATTAAATGTTTCCATGTTCTCAGTGGAGGACACATGAGGAACACCCTGCTTTCCAGGCCACCTACATAACATAGTCAAAGATTTGAGATCACCACTTTACAGTAACATGATATTTAAAGACTATATGCAGCTGCACTTCTCATACAGCCAAATAGAGGATTATGACTGAGTCTCTAGTCATAACCACCTCATCATGTGTTTGAGATATGGATGTCAAGAAATATTCATCTTGAGAGCAGAGCAATGTGAAGCTTGGAAGCTCCAGAGGTGAGTTTTAATTTAAATGATGAGAACATATAACGGAACTTACGATCAGAGAGACACATTTTTGTAGTATATGCAACTTTCTCTGCTCTGTGTACTATTAATTACAAAAAAAATAAAAATATAAAAAAACTGAACAAAAAATTTAAAGACACAGAGTGTTTTACAGCTTTATAAACCACAATACATTTCTGAGGAACTTATGTTTTTAAAGGCTATTAGATTCTCTGCTCTGGCACGCTTTTGCTGTAAAAACTTGGCAGATTTGAGTATCTACATGCTTTTAAAGTTGTTCTAACTCCTTTCACTGTTCTGTGGTGGGCTGGCAATAGTCACTGTTACTCTCTAGCCTAAGAGCCGCGGTGGTACAGCGGTAGCGTTGTTGCCTCACAGCAAGATGTTCGCCTGTTCAATTCACAGCTGGAGTGCCTTCTGTGTGGAGTCTGCATGTCCTCCCCACGGTTGAGTGGCCTCTGAAAGACATGTGTGAATGGGCATACCTTCATTGAAGGTTGGGCATCGGGCTGGCAACTCTGCTCCATAAAAAATCTACTGCCAATCATTAGTGGACTGGAGTTCAGCTGTGGCGACCTCTAACCGGAAAAAGCCAAAAAGACAAACAATAACAACTCTCTAGCCTAAGACTAGAACATAGCAATGCTTACAAGCGCTTGAAAGCTTTTCAGCACCTTTCTGATATGAGAAAGTTGCTTAACAAGCCCATACTTTTCCCAGTTTTGGAGCACTATCATCTTATTTATGCACCTTTGGATTGTTACAAACACACGATCTTTAGTTATCGCTGTGCCGTTATTGCTAAGCCTGACAGTCTCACGCGGGGCAGAGTTGCTGGAGAGCACTTTAGACATGTTTATATGTAGCACAACTTCTTTTTCAATGCATCAGAATCGGAGAACTTTAACCCACATTCATCATCACATTACTCAGCATCTACTGTGCATTCATGTTTCACAGTGAATCAGTCATCATTTCTAACTTTAAATATTTTTCAAATGACTAAATCCTGAATATTGATGTCTGCCTTACTAGAAGGCAAGACAAAAGTCTATGTAGTGGACAGAATTATCAAAGCAGTCTGAGTCATGAAGAGAATTTCATCTAAACACTGAAAGTAGAATAAATAAATACATGCATTTTAGAAAAAAATGGTAGTAGGTATTAAAATACATTACCAAAATTAACTCTTTTTTTCTAAATTTGTATACATAATTAAACATTTTGTAATCAGAATTAAAGATACTATAAAATATGCATGGTGTATGAATACTGCAATTAGATTTTGATGCTGCAGAATACATTGCATTATTCATAACCTATTCAGATAAAAAAATTAATGAACAACTCCAGAGATATGCTATGAATCAATCAGCTTCTGAACAAAAAGTAAGATTAATTAGGTTAGCTAAACCCAATAAAAACAAACAATATTAATCTACTCCTGAGCTCAACCAGCAGAACCAACTCCAAAAAGGAAGTCACAAATGTAAAGGAGCCACTGAATCGTTTATTACATCCAAAATTACCTGAAAACAGACTTTAAGCACAGGGTTTAATAATCAGCTTTTTGTCTGATAGAAACAGTACAGACTTCATCAGAGTGATACATGTTCACATAAGCCCCACATTTATAGTCATGTCATTACAATATTGTTGTTGTTGTTTGTCTATCGGCTTTTTCCGGTTAGGGGTCGCCACAGCAGAACTCCGGTCCACTAATGATTAGCAGTAGATTTTTATGGTGCCGAGTTGCCAGCTCGACGCCCAACCTTACACAAAGGCACGCCCATTCATGCATGTCTTTTGGAATGCCACTCGACCGCGGGGAGGACATGCAGACTCCACACAGAAGGCACTAGCCACACTCCAGCCGAGAATCGAGTGAGAGAACCTCTTGCTGTGAGGCAACAACACTACCGCTGCACCACCGCGGATCCATGTCATTACAATATGAAAAATATAAATACATGATAAAAAAGTGCACTTTCTTTAGAAAATATATAAAATATGTGAGACATATAAAGTGCAACCTCTCTATAATACCAAATTTAAAGAAAAAAGCCTTGAAAGTATAATCGTAGTTGATTGATTTTGCTTGCACTTTATATGTCTCATATTTCATATATTTTATAAAGAATGTGCACTGTTATATCTTGTATTTATATTTTTCACACTGTAACACACATTCTTAATAAATTTTATTCAATTCTTTATTTAATAGGGTTGTTTTAAAAAGTTTTTAAAAAGCTTTCAGCATAAAGGTGATTGCACAGCATAGGTATACACAGATATGTATTTCTTTAAGCTGATAATGTAATTAATTAATTAATTAATTAATTAATTAATTAATTAATTAATTGTTCAATTGTATTATTTAATTCTAATTATTTTATCTAACTGACATGACTACAAATGTGGTGCTTATGCAAACATGTATCATTCTGATTAAGTCTGCATTGTTTGTATCAGAAGAAAAGCCAGATGTGAAACCCTGTGCTTAAAGTCCGTTTTTAGGTCTTTTTGGATGTAATAAAAGATTTGGTGGCTACTTGACATTTGTGGATTCCTTTCTGGAGTTGGTTCGGCTGGTTCGCCTTAGGAGTGGATTAATATTGTTTGTTTTCATTGAGTTTGAAGTTCTGCTAAATCCACTAACCGTCATACTGTGTTTTGAGGTTAGTAAAACCACAACAGGGAAACAGAACAGCTCTAACATATAGCCAAGCTTGGTGTCTACATTTAATATAGACAATATAAATGCACTGACATAAAGAATAAACCCTCAAAATGAAAATATTTCAGTACTATGAAAATATAAAAGAAAACTACAGTTTAAATGAGTGTGCAGAGGCACATTCTAATGTGCTTGGCTGCTCAGGTGAGTGTACAAATGCAAATTCTGCAGTGCCTGGCTGCTAAGATGAGTGTGCAGATGCACATTTTGAAGGGCTTGGCTGATCAGATGAGTGTGTAGATGCATATTCTGCAGTCCTTGTATGCTCAGATGAATGTGCAGATGTACATTTTCCAGTGCTTGGCTGCTTAGATAAGTGTGCAGATGCACATTTTGCAGTGCTTGGCTGCTCAGATGAGTGTGCAGATGCACTTTCACAGTGCTTGTCTGCTCAGATGAGTATACAGATGCACATTTTCACATTTTGAAGTGCTTGGCTGCTCACATTAGTGTGCAGATACATATTCTGCAGTGTGTGTCCATTCGGATGAGTGTGCAGATGCATATTCTGCAGTGTTTGGCTGCTCAGGTGAGTGTACAGATGCACATTTTGCAGTGCTTGGCTGCTCAGATGAGTGTACAGCTGCATATTATTCAGTGCTTGGCTGCTTAGATGAGTGTGCAGATGCATATTCTTCAGTGCTTGGCTGCTCAGGTGAGTGTACAGATGCACATTTTGCAGTACTTGACTGCTCAGATGAGTGTACAGATGCATATTCTTCATTGCTTGGCTGCTCAGATGAGTGTGCAGATGAATATTCTGCAGTGCTTGTCCGCTCAGATAATTGTGCAGATGCACATTTTGCAGTGTTTGGCTGCTCAGATGAGTGTGCAGATGCACTTTCACAGTGCTTGTCTGCTCAGATGAGTATACAGATGCACATTTTCACATTTCAAAGTGCTTGGCTGCTCAGATAAGTGTGCAGATGCATATTCTGCAGTGGTTGTCCATTCAGATGAGTGTGCAGATGCACATTCTGTATTGCTTGGCTGCTCAGGTGAGTGTACAGATGCATATTTTGCAGTGCTTGGCTTCTCAGATAAGTGTACAGATGCATATTCTTCAGTGCTTGGCTGCTCAGATGAGTGTGCAGATGAATATTCTGCAGGGCTTGTCTGCTCAGTTGTGTGCAGATGCACATTTTACATTGTTTGGCTGCTGAGATGAGTGTGCAGATGCACTTTCACAGTGTTTGTCTGCTCAGATGAGTATACAGATGCACATTTTCACATTTTGAAATGCTTGACTGCTCAGATGAGTGTGTAGATGCATATTTTGCAGTGGTTGTCTGTTCAGATGAGTGGTGCAGATGCATATTCTGCAGTGCTTGGCTGCTCAGATGGGTGTACAGATGTATATTCTGCTGTGCTTGGCTGCTCAGGTGAGTGTACAGATGCAAATTTTGCAGTGCTTGGCTGCTCAGATGAGTGTACAGATGCATATTCTGCAGTGCTTGGCTGCTTAGGTGAGTGTATAGATGCACATTTTGCAGTGCTTGGCTGCTCACATGAATGTGCAGATGCATATTCTGCATTGCTTGGCTGCTCAGATGAGTGTGCAGATGCATATTCTGCAGTGCTTGGCTGCTCAGATGAGTGTGCAGATACACATTCTACAGTGCCTGGCTGCTCAGTGTACTGCAGTCTTGCTTTAGCATAGTGCACTTAGTTTCTTTGCTTTGCAGTAAGAGCAACAGATCCCATTCTGATTCTAAGAAGCATGCTCCAGATGTTCTGACAACCATAAGCTCTCTGTGCAATTCCAGTGTATTTACTTGCTGTACATTTGTTAAATGGAAAACTGAACTTATCTAATGATTCTATTCAGCTTTGCAGGTAATTGCAGGTTACAAAATAAGTCTACAATGTAATTATAGTATAGTTGCACAAAAAATGTTGACAAAGCATCAAAAGGAGGTTGTGTACATCAACTGGTTAAACTGATACATTGTTCAGAACTGAATTTAAATTTAATCTGTATTTAGTCAAAATTCTTTTAAATAATTTATTCATGTAATCAGAACTAAATTTAATCTGCACCTTTTGACCGTTATCTTGTTTTACAGCCTGGGCTGGGTCTGAAAAACGACCGTCTGGATCAGTGTCCTATCACAGTAAACTAATTCAATAAATTAGTAATTCAATACTGTTGATATGTAAAAATAAGAGGGGTTAGTTTCAATAATGGAATACAATGAGGCTATATTGTGGGAGTAGATTAACAATATAATGATTATTCACAGGAAGACAGAAAGGTGAATAGTTGGTAGTGAGGACTTACAAGGATTGGATAAAGGAACCTGTGTCTGAGATTGAGTCAGAGGAGAAGTATGAGACTTAGCTCAATGATTAATTTTGGAGATGGATAGAGAATTATTTCTAAGCCTGACATAGGACTTATTATGAAGACTGATTTAGGTAACAGAGCTGGACTGAGTAATTCTGATGAACAGAGGCTATTTCTAAATCTTGTCCATAGTGTATTGCATCTAATCATATGAAAACAATATATATATATATATATATATATATATATATATATATACATATATGTATGGCATTTGCTACCCTGAACATAAATAGGTTCATAGTTTCATAGGATGATACTAGGCTATCGGCCTGGAGGATCTTCTAAACCTAGCCAAGGATTTCTTCCATGTTTCCACAAAGTCAGCACCTGTTTCCCCTGTCCAGCAGGGACACTGGTGGGATCCCAGGGGTGGATTCTCTGTTTTCCTTCCAGTCATCCAGGTTCCTCTTAAAGAGGCCTAGAGAAGTACTCGACTTGACATGTAGAGGGAGTCTATTCCACAGATGGGGGAGTCTTTGGGATGCAAACCTATCTCACCAACAAATTCTATTAATGTCACAGACCAGGTTGAGGCCTTGCATGTGGGTTGAGCGAGTGGAATTTGACTTAAGGATATGCAGCAACTCCATCAAGGTTGGGTCTGAGATGGCCTTGTATGCCAGACACAGGTCACCTCTCAGCAGTCTGTACAAGACTGAGCAGAGGGACAGGGCTTTTAGCCTATCTGTATAAGATAGATGTTTGAGGCCCTGGATTTTCCTGGTGAGGAACTTCTGTGGTCTCTCCAGCTGCTACATGTGCTTGGCAAGGTAGGAAGGGGGCACTGTACTCAGTAATGGGTCTGATAAGGGAGGAGTACAGGGATGTTATCACCCCCTTCTTCTTGGATGAAATACCCTTAGTTTTGATGTGGGCCATGTAGAATGCCTTCCATACAACAGAGGCAATGTGGTGGTCAAAAGTCAGGTTGCTATCAACCTGGATGCCCAAGTCCCTCACGACTGATTGTGTGCTTAGTATGCTGTTATTAATATGATGATTAGTGGGATGCCATTTTCCCCAAAGGGGATAATGATGCATTTCTTGGCATTTAGTTTGAGACCATGCTTTTGGCAGCAGTTATTAGTTTGGGTAAGGCCCTCTTGGAGGATGTTCACATCACTAGGGGAATTTAAGACAGCATCCAGCTTGCAGTCATCTGAAAACTTGGTCAGCAGTAGATCACTGGTTTTGGCTTATGCCTCAGAAAAGTATATTCCAAACAGCAGAGGCCCCAAGACTGATCCTTGGGGTACACTGTTCATTACGGGTCTACTACTAGAGATGGCTTCCCCTATTTTGACTGAATGGGTTCTATCAGTGAGCCAGTTAGCTAACCATCTGGTAACATACAGGTTGATGCCTAGCTGGGAGAGTTTATATATTATGCTTGAGTGGGGAATACTGTCAAAGGCTTTGGCTAGGTCAAGGTAGGCGGTGTGCACCATCTTCCCCTCATCCATGGATTTGGGACTGTTTTAAAGAAGTCAACCAAGTTTAACCGGCATGAGCTCCCTTTGACAAAACCAAACTATGTGGGGTCAAGCGTTTGGAGGTTGCCAATGTTCTTGTTTATAAGGTCCATGATAATGCAGTCTGTGGCCTTGCAGATCAGGTTAGTTCGGCTGATGGGCCTATAATTGCCTGGGTCAGTGGATGCGCCACCTTTGTGTAGAGGGATGACAGTGGCTGTCCTCTATTTGGTTGGAATGAAGATGATGCTCAGGCTTTGGTTGAATAGGGCGCCTAATGAACCTGAGAGCTTATGCCTGAGTTCATGTATGGTACAGCTAGGGATGTTGTTGGGTCCCATGAAGGCTGTATTTTCTGTCTTTGAGAGGGCATTAAAGACCTGCTCCCTGGTGATGAGGGGAGGGGGGGCAGGTGCTGGAAATGTCCTGGTTTACTGAAGGAGGGACAGGGGGGTGAAGTTTTAACTGAACCTGTCTGTCAGCAGGTTGGCTATATCTATGGAGTTTGTGTATGTGGTGTTATTCACCACAAGTTTGGAGCAGATTTGGGTATTACCTTTGAGATTGCGGATGTATGTGAAGAAGGCCTTGTGATTGTCCTTTGTGGATGTGGCCAATTTGGACTAGAAGTTAGCCTTAGACGATTTCACCAGTGACCTTATTTGCTTGTTCAGATAAAGGAGAGATTGCTGCCAACTTGGTACCTGCTCTTTCTTAGTCCTGGACAGCAACTTTTACCTTTTATTATAGAGTTTGTTTATTGCTGCTGTCCACCAGACAGTTTACTCTTCCTTGAGGACGATGATTTGGTCCTGTCAGGAATTGCTGAGTTCATACAGCTATGTAGGTGCTCATATAGTTTTTTGGTGTAGGCTTGGACATTAGTGCTAATTCCAACTGAAGGGATGGCATCTGTGAAGCTGCTTATACCTGCTCTTAGGACACTGTAGTCAGCTTTGGAAAAGTTTTTTTGTTTGACCCTGATTGGGGGGGGGGGGGTCAGGGGAGATGATGACTTTGAAAGTGATCACTTTATGGTCAAATCTTACCAAGGAGGATGATGCTGTAGGGGTGCTACAGTGGCTACTCATGTTGGTTAGGACCAGGTCCAGGATATTTTCAACTCTAGTATGGGTGTCGACCAGCTGATACAATGCACTGGCATTGATGAAGTCGAGGAGTCTCTGGGCACCTACATTTTTGTTTTGAATGGAATGTTTTGGAAACACTGCAGTTTGTTGATTTCAAATGGTCAATATGACCTTAATATTGAATCTGTGCTTACACATGGCCATATTTCTATAATGCTTTCATGTTTTTTTTTTTTAGTGAAATGCATACTGTTTTTTCTTCTTAAATTATACCGACACAATAAATATGTGATGGCAATACTTACTGAGTTTGGCTGCCAGAATACATTATATGTAATGTGAGAGATGATGAGGCTAGATTAGAAAATCGTTGTTGGTTTGTTCATGGGCTTATAAGGAAATACTAGGCAATCAAGCTATTACATGTCTAGCCAATGTCCAGAAAGTGACCAAAAGTGAGAATCAAACTTTGTACCTTGTGTCTGTGAAATAGATATGTTCGCCACCATGCCAACTCCCAACCCCTACCAACAATTAAGCAAGAATGTGGTACATAAATTCTTTTTTTTTTTTTAGCTGAGTGTTGTTTTGATTTCATCCTGGGTTAGGTGACAATGGATACTGATATGAGTAAAATGCTTTAGCTAGACGAGGAAGATAAGTGATAATGTTAGAATATTTTAATATGTTACAGTTGAGTCAGAGTATACATGGAATCAAACCTCTCAACTGTTCAGATTTTGGAGGAACATACCTATTTGCATGCCTGATTTATCACTGCACATGATGTAACTCATTTTGGGTGTATGCCCCTATTCTTAGCACTGATTTACCCCTTCACACAATTTCTGAATCCACCCTCATTGCACATGACTTTGGAAGCTGTCTGGTACATAGGAAATTGCACTACATGACCAACATACTAGTGGCACCAATAATTTAAAGAAAGAGAACATACATCTCACAGCCCCCTTTTTCTGAAGCAAAAATAAATGACATTCTGTGGTAGAAGTTTGAAAGGTCATTAAAACCTACAAATTTTGCAGTCTGTTTGAGAATGTGCTTATATTTTTCCATCATTTTATCAGAATTTGTTTTTTAAACATGAGATTTTGAGGTATCCCCCATTCCTACTGAAAGTGGGAAGAGTTATGTGCTATTTGGTATTCAAATTATGCTGATTAGCTGTCCATATTTTTGGCTGGATGTACCTAGTTTACAAGGGCATTTGCACTTATTTTCAATGTCTGCAGGTTGAGAGGTATGCATGGAATACTCATGATTTATGTGTTTAGTTAATGAAGAGGGGTACTTGAATCTGTTATATGTGTAACTAGGCAAATGAAGCAACACAGAAAGAGGTTGATGAGGTTTAATACTAAGCAGAAGGACTTAATCATCCAAGGCTAAGTTTGAAAGAAAAATAGCCAAGGATTTGAAAGATAACTACAAAGCCTTCTTTAGCTATGTCAAGAATCTAAGTGGCAACTCGCAGATATGCTCTGAGCTAGTGCAAAATAGCAAAAAATATACTGAACCTACTGATATTGCCAACATCCTGGCAGATAGATTCAGTGCAAACTTCACCCCCCTCTCACCCCCAAAAGGGCCCACAACAATACTGGAAAAGTATAGTGTCCCAGAAATCACAGACGCACAGGTGAAAACAGCCCTTTCAAAAGCCAAAAGCACAGCGTCAATGGGGCCAGATGGTGTCCCAGGCTGCGTCTTGCATGAACTACAGAACAAACTAACCCCCCCCCCACCTAAACACACTGTTCAACCTCAGCATCTCCACAGGTACATGCCTTTAGAATGGTGCACAGCAGTGGTTATTTTGCTCCACAAAGGAGGGGGCCACAACTGACCCTGGTAGCTATCTCCCCATAAGCCTGACTAGCCTGGTCTGCAAGGCTATGGACTGCATCATCATGGAACTCATTAACAAAGACATTGGGAACCTCCAAACACTTTATCCAACCCAGTTTGGCTTTGTTAAGGTCAGATCATGCCTACTAAACCTGGTTGACTTCTTCGAGGCAGTCACCAAGGCCATAGATGAGGGGAAGGTGGTTCATACAGCCTACCTTAACCTTGCCAAGGCTTTTGACACCATTCCCCACTCGAGAATTATAGAAAAACTCACCAGCCTGAACATAAACCCCTATGTCACAAGATGGGTTGCCAACTGGCTTACAGACAGAACTCACACGATAAGAATAGTGGGCTCCAGGTCCGGCTCTAAACCAGTCACAAGTGGTGTCCCACAAGGCTCGGTCCTGGGACCCCTACTGTTTGGCATATACTTCTCAGATGTACAGGCAAACACAGGAGGACTATGGATAACCAAGTTCGCCAATGACTGCAAACTGGGAGCCATAATTGACTCTCCGGCTGACACAGACATTCTCCAAAAGGGCCTTACTGAGACGGACACCTGGTGTCAAAGTCATGGTCTCAAGCTAAATGTCAAAAAATGCATAGTCATCCCATTTGGAAAAAACAAAACACCCATGAATTACCACATAGGTGGCAGCCCCTTTAATACAGAAGAGGTAATAAGAGATCTGGGGACCCCAGGTAGATAGTAATCTCTTAGTTTAGTAGTTAGGAAATCCTTCTATGTGAACCATCTAATTACTAAAGGGTTTGCATCTAGAAATAAAGAATTTACAGTGCCCCTCTACTCGTCAATCATCAGACCCATCATAGAGTACAATGCCCCATTTGGGATGTACCTCACAAGACACTTCCAACAGCTGGAAAGACCACAAAAGTACCTCACCAAGAGGATTACTGGCCTCAAACATATGTCCTATGCAGCCCGGCTGGAAAAACTCCAGCTGTACTCAGTGGCATATCGCTTACTCAGAGGTGATCTCTGCCTAACTTACAAAGCCATATCCAACTCAGAATTGATGGACATGCTCCATCTAATGAAATCCAAGTCACTGTGAGCCACTCGCTCTAGTGAGCTAAACCTCGCCACAACAATAAATAGAACATGCTGGAGAGACAGATTCTTGTCACAGAGACTCCCCATGCTTTGGAACAAAATTCCTAACTACATTAGGCAGAGCCCCTCACTAACACTCTACAAAAGAAACCTTGACGAGAGGATGGGTAACAGAAAATACACCCCTGGGATCACTTCATTGGCTCTTCTTGACAGAGGCTCAGTTAATTAATCAATAGGGCGGCGAAAGCTGAAACACTCTGGCTAGGCTTATAAATGCCCTCGGGTAGATGGCCTAGTATCTACCTATGAACCTATGAACCTATGAACACAGGTGGTTGGGGGAATCTTCTACTAATGCAATGTGCCTGCCAACTTTTTCTCTGTTATAGAACCCTTTACTCTTACCTTTTTCCCCCCTACACAGCTATACTGTTGTTCACCATTTTTCTGATAAGTAGCAACAGAAAATGTCTCTTACCTTTCCTAAGCCTGTAGAACATAGTCTTTCTGCATAACTGATTGCCTCTCAGCCTCTCTCAGCTCTGACCTGCTCCATTCGCCCTACGGGCGCACTCCGCTCCCCTACCCTAACCCCAATTCCCACCCACCCCCAGAGGTCCTAAACTTATACTTCCTTAACCACACCCTCTCTCTCTTCAAACCTATCTCATACATCACCTCATCCCATACACTTTAGCCACACCCCTACCTTCTAACAATCACTCACAATAAGTGACTCCTCAGAGTACCTTACCATATCCTCCTACTCTTAACTAATATATATTAGTGTCCTCCTCTCTTCACTTCCCTTATCCTTTTATCTTCTTTTCCTCTACTTTTCAATCTCTAACTCCTCACTCCTCTTTTTTATAATCTCAATAAGATGTCTCTAGCTAATCTAACCAAGCTAACACTTGCAGTTATACTTTCAACTGTCCTCACCTCGACCTACTTTCTTACCTCCTTTGAAAAACTGCACTATTACCATCTTAACCACTCCCTAAAACAAACAGCAATTCACACTCATATACCCTCTAATAGTCATACTAACATAACTTCCATTCCCAGTTACCTACTACCTAAATACCATAGACTCTCCCACATTAAACACAATATACCCACAATAAAGAAAGTGAAAATTCAAACTAACCTTAGGTATAATTCAGTAACAAAACTAAATGATCTCTCCTTAAAAGATGGTGACATCCACCCCACCCCAACCCTGGCCCTACCAACCCCATTATTCAAACAACCCACCCAAAACTCAATAACTTTCTCCTAATAGGACATCTAAATATCCAAAGCATTAATAATAAAGTAGCCCACCTCCATGCCCTCCTAGATATTCACTCCTCTGATATCCTCTGCCTCACTGAAACTTGGTTGAAACCAGAAACTAAAGACAATGAAATCATTCCCCAAGGCTATAACATAGTGAGACAAGACCGAACAAAATGCAAAGGGGGTGGAGTAGCAGTTCTATTTAAAGATGGACTTCATATCTCCACCCTACCATATAATCCAGCCCAGTATAGTAACGCAGAAGTCCTCATCACCAAACCTCAAATCAGTGCAAACAAATCTTTATACATTATCTGTATTTACTTACCACCCAGAAATAATATCACTACAATAGAGGCTATACTAAGCTGGATGTCTTCTACTTTCCCCCAAGAAACAATAATACTAGGCGACTTTAATATTGACTGGAAAGGTGTTAGTGCTGAAAATCCTACCTCTCATATTAACCTCCATGGCTTTAGCCAAACCATAACCTCTACAACCAGAATTAACAAACCAAATAAAAAAGAGAGCACCTTAGACTGGATACTCATAAATAAATAAACAGAAACAATCTTATAAGGTAGGAATGCTGCCAGACGATGTAAGTGATCATTTTTTAACCTACATCATAAGAGAAAAGAAGGATCTTCCCAACCTCCCCACCTTTAGGCTAGCACGCTCTACCAAACACTTTAACTCAGAATTATTTCAAACTGAACTTAGTGCCTGTGACTGGAACCCATTAAAAACCCTTCCACTTGAAGAGGCTGTAAAGTATCTTAACTCTAAATTCTTATCTATCCTGGATAGGCATGCACCTAAATGGTCCATCAGAATGAAGTCCAACCCAGCCCCATGGCTTTCTAAAGAAACTAGACATCAAATTTTCCTTAGGAACAAAGCTTGGGCTAAGTGGAGAGCTAACAGAAATATATCTGATCAACTAAATTTTAGGCAGCTGAGAAATAGTACAAAAAAGGCAATACTTACAGATAAAAGAACTACTACTGTAAACTGCAGCAAACTCACCAAAATAATCCTCAGAAGTTCTGGTCTAGTATCAATAAACTCCTTTCACCAGGACACTCGCGCACACCCACTCCACTTGATGGAGATCCAAATACCCCCCATCAAACTGCCAATACATTTAATTCTTTCTTCACTGAGACCATACAATCTCTAGCTTGTCAGCTTATCCAGATAACTCAAGCCTTCCCACCACCACACCAGTCTCTCTACCTACATTCAAACTACAACCCATCTCTACTACTCTCATCTATAAATTCATTCAAAAACTCAAGCCATGTACTCCTTCTGCTGACCAGCTACCGTCGCAATATCTCCAAAAAGCAGCCAAAGTAATTGCCTACCCTATATCCATCCTTATAAATAGGACAATCAAAGAGGGAACCATTCCAGATATTTGGAAAATCTCCCACATTATCCCCCTACATAAAGGTGGGAACTCAAATGACTACTCTAACTATTGGCCAATAGCTCTCTTATCACCCTTAGCAAAAACTATGGAAAAATGCATTCACCAACAACTTTTACATCATCTATCTCAACATAACATAATAGCAAACTGCCAACATGGCTTTAGGCCAGCACATAGTACCACTACTGCCCTTTTATCCTTTACAGATACCATCAATTGAAACCGTAATAAAAACATCCTCTCATCTGTACTCTTTATTGACCTCTCAAAAGCTTTCGACATGGTAAACCACACCCTCTTAATCAATATTCTTGAATCCCTTTCCTTTGACTCTCAGGCTGTTAAATGGTTCAGATCCTACCTCAGCAACAGGCAACAGGCAGTTCTCTGGGAAAATCAAATTTTATCCTTTCTGCCAGTCACCATCGGAGTCCCTCAGGGCTCTATTCTTGGACCACTTCTTTTCTCATTATTTATCAATGACCTCCATGTAGCAATTCCTCAAGCCACCTGCATTCAATATGCAGATGATTCTACGCTAATATGCTCAGCAACCTCTCCATCAGAACTATATTCTCTCACTCAAAATGTTTTTAACACTGTAGAAACATGGTTTACAAAATGCTGCCTCCTTCTTAATGCCTAAAAAAACAAACTCCTTCTCTTTACAACCACTACCAAGTCCTCCCCCATAGATTTCTCAGTCTCTTCAAACAATGGCACTATTATAGTCCCTGACTCTACCACTAAACTGTTAGGAATAACCATTGACAATAACCTTACATTTGATTACCATATAAATAACACCATTAAAACAGTCAACAGAAAAATAGGCTCTTTATATAGAATAAAACCTTTCCTAACCCCAGCAGCCAGAACCAAGATTGCTCACTCCCATCTAATCTCTACTCTTCTGTATGCCTCACCTATTTATACCAACCTAAAGAAAAATAACCTTAACAAACTAGCAACTTCCTACAATAACATCACCAGATTCGCCACTGGCAGTCCCTTTAGAACCCACCACTGTCTGAATCTTTGGCAACTAGACTGGCTTGAATTCCAAAACCATCTGATAATCTCCCAAGTCACGATTGCCCGCAAGATATTTTACCAACCCAACATCACCCCTATACTCTCCAATCTCTTAATCCCCCATAAAAATCTGAATTCCCTTCGTTCTTCTAGCAAACTCCTTGCTAGCATAACCAAGTCTAACAACATGGCTGGTGACTCATTGTTTACTAATGCAGCAGGAAAAAACTGGAACCTGCTACCCAATTAACTAACTCTAATCGCATCCTTGCCTCCCTTTAAACAAAAACTCAAAAAACACCTCAAAACGCACTGTATGTTGTACTTTAAAAACATTGCACTCGGTAGCAACCCTGACTAACCACCCTCTTCCACCACTGTTTCTTCCTCTTCCAAACCAACTTCCAAACATTTTAATGCTTATTCATGTAAGCAAGGCTGGTACTGTTTAAACTCTAATCAACATACTGCTGAAATCTTTCTACTTGATGTGAACAATTTCATATGAATCTTACTGTGCTACATTTTTAATGTTGCTTTTTTAAGTGTAAATATTTTTACTGTTGCTTTTTTCAAGTGTAAATATCTTCAGTACGTAATAATTATTTGCTGTATTTTTTTATTAATCCTTTCATTTACCATGTAACGATATTTTTAATTCTTCTGTCTTGTTGGAGCTTTCCTCCCCGGGCCTCTACTGAAAATGGAAATATATCCAGCTAGACTAGCCCAGTTAACAAATGTAAAATAAAATAAATAAAAATAAAAACTTGTAGCTCAGGGTTTCACAAAATTCTAATAGTCACTCTAATATGAAAAATGAGCCATGTGACTTACACTGAAAGGGGAATAAAAGTATTAACACAGAGACAGTAGTAATATGTAAATAAACTGCGTTATCAAAAAAAAGTGGTGCATTTATTATAGCACAGGTGCTGTAAGACTACATAAAATCCCATACGAGCACTTCTACTGTGATTGACTATGTACATATTCTACCTTTTGTAGTAAGAGTCCAGCTTTGCATTGTAGACTTACAGCTCCACCTTGAAACGTTATGGCCAGTTTAGTCTTATGATGATGTTGCCACAGGTGTTATGCTAGCTTGAGGTATTTGTTTTTCAGCCCATGGAAAGGGTGTTGGGGAAGTTGTAGGATCTGTGTGCTCTCTCTCTCTCTCTCTCTCTATATATATATATATATATATATATATATATATATATAGCAGTTGAATAGGTGACTGGAAATGGTTTTGAGGTAAGGAAATGTGGAAAAGATTTTCATTGAAAGCATGCACTGTGCTGGAAGAGTAGGGAGGCTAAAAGGAAGTGGAGACTTCAGGATAAATTGTGGGTGGAGTGTATCTTTACAGAGCAAGGGGGTTGATGGAAGGAAAATATGGTAGAAAAGGGGTTAGTCAGACACAGGTTGCTTGGAATGACAAGGAGGGGAAGTGCAAGCCACAGAAGGAGAGCAGCAAGGAGAATGGCATGAAGGGAGGTAGATGGTAATATAAGGGCAGCAAGTAGCTCACAGGTGGTTGTTAGGCTATCAGCCCAAGAGCAATTTTAAGGCTAGACAAGCTTACCCCAAATTTAACAAAATATTGCTGATGTATAAATACCCCAATGAATTTCATGGTTACAATATAAGCTGACCCTGTCTATTAGGGACATAGGTGTCAAATCAGGGGTACATTTGCAAATTGCCATCCATTTGTTCAAGTTATATTTGAATAGGGTTAGAGATGAGCTTTGCTTCACATGAATGGTGTGAGCTTATATGGGGAAGGTAGAAATGGAAGTTGGTTAAAGCGAGGTTAGAAAGATTTCAGAGGAGTTGAACAGGAATAAGAAAAGAAGATTAGCGCATATATCTATCTATCTAGCTACATATCTATATCTATATCTATATCTATATCTATATATATATATATATATATATATATATATATATATATATATATATATATATATATATATATATAGAGAGAGAGAGAGAGATGTAGGACATTTGCTCGACTGAGCAAACGTCCGAATCCATAAAAACCAAACACACTTTAACGAAATCGCTTTTATCGAAAAAACGCTTTCGTTAAAGCATATGACAAAAAAAAAAATAAAACACTACATTTACATTTTAGCAGGGTGGGGGGCTGTGTCCCCACACCCCCCCCTACTTTAATATTCTCCCTCCGAGACCGCACTACAGTGGGGAAAAGGGAAATTTCCCTTACCCGCACTGTAGTACAGCCCCGGAAACAGTCATACTTACGCGAAAGTGCTTCTTCGGTAAAAAGCATTTTCGCGTAAGTACGCCCGGCTGTTTGGATTTTGGTCGTTTTCTCAGTCAAGCAAACATCCTGCATCTATATATATATATATATATACAGTTAGTTTCTTCTTTAACAAAACACAGCAAGGCTTTGCAAATCTACCACGGAACCCCGAGTACAACATTCTACTTTCCTTTTTCATCTTACAAAAGCATTTTCGCGTAAGTATGCCCGGCCGTTTGGATTTTGGTTGTTTGCTCAGTCAAGCAAACATCCTACATCTATATATATATATATATATATATATATATATATATATATATATATATATATATATATACACACACATATATATATATATATATATATATATATATACCACGGAACCCCGAGTACAACATTCTACTTTCCTTTTTCATCTTACAAAAGGCATGTAAAGTTGCAACAAATTAACTCTGCTGTATGTCTTTATTATTTGGTAGCTGAGATAGCAGACCCTGTTAAATTACTTGTTAGTAAGACTTGCATCTTCTTGTCAGTTAATTGTTTGTAAAAGCATCTGCATCAGTTCAGGCTAAGGAAACGTCCATGGCTGCCCCCTCCACACACACTTTAATAAAATTTAATTTGGGCTAGGAATGAGTTTGCGTGTACCCAACTAATAAAAAAGCATTTTTAGTCCATAATTAGAGATGTACATGATTTTAAATGATCTCTTTACCACAACTTGTGCTGAAATTGCCTGCATAAACTGATTGCCTCCTGCTACTGTTTTTGTTATTTCTGCCCGCTTCACTTTCCTCTCATCCTCAATTCCCCAGACACCCCCCCCCCGGACCTTTACATTTATTGGCTCTTAACTCCTCCTACAATTTTGTACATATAACTTACCCTTTAAAAACATATACATTAAAAAGTCTCTTTCAATTTCTATCCTCTGTCAGTTCCAGCTGCAGCCCATTCTACAGAGTTGAATCTTTCTTGATAGACAGTCTCAACCCACCTTTTTGCATACACACTCTTGCTTACCAAAACCGTTAGCCATCCATTCACACACATCCACTTGTAGATTATAACATATATATATATATATATATATATCTTTATCAACCATAGACACACGCGCGCACACACACACACACACACACACACACACACACACACACACACACACACACACACACACACACACACACACACAGTACATACCAACACCACTACAGCACTTTTTTTAGATACTCATATTACTATTTATACCTACTACTTTGGACTACTATCCTTCTCATCAATACACATTTTTAGTCTCCTCCCCATCTATATACAACTCACTTCTTCACCTTCCTCTGCCTACAAACTCATACTATACAGCTTTCTGCACACAACCTAACCACTCTCTACTACTTTAACTATCTATTTACCACCCTGAAAACATATCCCCACCCTTTACCACACATCTTTCTCTCCAGTTCTCATACCACTCCTTTCATTAATATACCATGAAGCCATCATCTTACCAAACCTCCACCTTTTTTTACCCACCATCTAAGCTCTCACCATCTCATCTCACAATGACACTATGTCAATTGCTACTGTTTCGTACACTCACTGCACTAGCTCACTTCACTAACTACCATAATACTCCCACGTTATTAAGAAGTCTATCACAAGCACACACACACACATTACATCACAAAACCCTGTTTCATCTCCCTGTCTATCTCTCCATCTCTGTACCATCATACATGATCAGATCTGTTCTCTAATAGATACATTAAAGTTAAGCATTTTATCAGCAGTACTGAAAGCCAGACACAAACTCAAATGGCTCCATATCTCTACTTACCCCAATTCCATCCTGAAACTTAGTGGAGGTATTCACCCTAGACCTGGACCCACACATCAACTACCAACTATGGCCAACTCATTACTTTCCAATGCCCCAACACAATTTTCCCATCAAGTAATGAAACTAACCTTATTCTTTTCAACATTAACCTCAGAAGTTTCTGCAGCAAAATTCATGATGTCCATGCATGTCTAGACTTTTACTTCCCAGGTATTCTAATCACCACTGAAACATGGCTAAAACAAGAAACAACTGACGACAAAATTATTCCCCCAGGTTTTAACATGCTCATAATGGACAAAAATCAAAAAGAGCAGGTGGTATTGCTATTATATATAAAAACAGCTTAGAAATAACTCCAGCCCATCTAAATATCCCAAAATTTAATAACGCTGAACTTTTTGATTGCATATCTCAAAATCAACCAAATGAAATCTATATGTTTCTCAGCAGTACACATCCCACTACACAACAGCAACAACATTACCACAATCAAAAAATAACCTACACTGGATATCTGGCAACATCTCCAGGAAACCTTCATCTTAGGTTACCTTAATATAGGCTGGCAATCCATAAAACGCAGCAACCCCAAGGACTCTGTTCACCTATTTGGCTTCACCCAACTAATAAGCTCCACCACAAGAATCAAGAAAATCAGTAACTGAGTGTCCACACTGGAGTGGATATTGACAAACCCGCCCCATAATATAAAATATTCTGTTTGCTTACCAGATACAATATGTGACCACTTCCCTGCCTACGTAATCAGGCAACAACATGGTTCACCCAAACGAATACTCTATAAACAAATATGCAGTTTAACCAGATTTGACAGAGACATGTTTACTATAGCCCTGTCCCACTATAAATGGAATATGCTAAGAGTAATTCCCCTAGATGAAGCAGTTACTCACGTCAATTACATGTTCTTAAAAATACTAAATGATTAGCATCAGTTAGGGCAAGAAAGGTAAAATCTTACAGTGCCATGGCTGACAAAAGTGACCAAACAGCTCATGCTGCAAAGAAATAAAGCAAGGAAACAATAGTGTAACAATAAAACACAACATACCTACCAAAAAATTTCGATATCTCAGAAACCATACCAAGATCCTTGTTAAATCTGACAAAAAAAATCATAGGCTTATAGGTTCATAGGTTGGTACTAGGCTATTGGCCCAAGGGCCTATACAAGCCTAGCCATAACAATTCCCTGGCTATTTCTTCCCTGGACCCCTGTCTAGCAGGGTGACTAACATGATCCCTGGGGTGAATTTCCTTTCTCCCATCCAATCATCAAGGTTCCTTTTGAATGGAGCCAAAGAGGTGCTCTGCTTGACATGTATGGGTAGTCCATTCCAGAGTCTGGGGAGTCTCTGGGTCAGGAACTTATCCCTCCAGCATGTTTTGTTTATTGTGATGACAAGGTTTAGATCCCTGGAGCGTGTGACTCTGAGGGATTGGGATTTCTTTAAGTGTAGCATGTCCAACAGCTCTGGGTTTGACATGGCCTTGTATATTAAGCAGTGATTGCATCGGAGTAGACGATATGCAACAGAGTATAGCTGGAGTTTTTTAAGGTGGTCAGCATAGGGCATCTGCTTTAGGCCTGTGATTCTTTTAGTGAGGTATTTCTGCGGCCTTTCCAGTTGCTGCAGATATCTTGAGAGGTACATACGAAATGGGGCGTTGTGTTCTATAATGGGTCTAATGAGGGATGAGTACAGTGGGACAATGACCTCCTTTTTTCTGGATGAAAAGCCCTTAGTGATGAGGTGTGCCACATAGAAGGATTTCTTGACTGCTGTGGTGATGTGGTTATTGAAGGTGAGACCACTGTCCACTTGTATCCCTAAGTCTCTTATCACACTTTCGGTGTTTAGTGTTCAGTCAGCTATATGGTAATTCACAGGTACATGTTTTTTTCCCAAAGGGGATAACTATACATTTCTTGGCATTGAGCTTGAGCCCATGGCTCTGGCACCAAGCATCTGTTTCTGTAAGGCCCTTTTGTAGAGTATCGACATAATTTGGGAATTCATTAATGGCTCCCAGTTTGCAGTCATCTGTGAAATTTGTTAGCCAGAGTCCCTTAGTGTTGGCCTGTACTTCAAAGAAGTAGATGCTAAACAAGAGAGGTCCCAGGACTGAACCTGAGGTACTCCAATCATTCTTATACTACATTAATCACCAGAAAAAGAAACAAAACAAACCCAAGCTCTTTTGGCCCTCTCTAAATAAACAGTTACACCATGGCCATACCACTACACCATGTGCTTACACTTCAAACAACAAAGAATTCATTGCCACTTAGTTCCACACTCATTTTATCTAGTCAGTTCTATCATTAATCAATGACCATCTCACTTCACCCTTCCAAATTCCATCCATTCTCAAAAGCAACACACTGTCTTTTAATTTTCATCTCACCCCAACATCAACCATAAAAAATTATTAGCCAAGTTAAAAACAACAACTTCAGCTACCGATAACCTTCCTACTGAGTTCCTTAAAATAGGTGCAGAAGCACTAGCCTTCACTGTCTCCATTCTAATCAACTTATCAATAACTGAAAACTATGTCCCATCTGTCTGGAGAAAATCCATTACTATACCCTTTCATAGAGGAGGTACTTCAACAGAGTTAACAAACTACAGAGCTATTGTGATCGTATCACGCTTCTCTAAAATCCTTGGGAAGTGTATTTACTCTCAGCCTATGAAACATATAACCAAACACAACCTCCTCTCCATCACCTAGCATGGTTTCAGGCCCAACCACAGTAGTACAACTGACCTCTTCAACTTCACCAACATAATAATCCAATACAGAAATGAGGGCAAACTTGTTTCTTCACTTTTCATTGACCTTTCCAAAGCATTTAATACAGTGTCCCACCAAAACCTCCTCTCTAAACTTGAAACACTAGGTCTCACTTACCCCTCCCTCTCCTGGTTCCACAGTTGTTTATGCAATTGTCAGCAGGCAACTAAATGGCAAAAATATCTTTCAGCATTTCAACCGATCTCTGTTGGTGCTCCCAAAGGGTCAATGCTTAGCTGCCTTCTATTTAATATTTTCATAAATAAACCTCATACTGCTGCAACACTTTCATATTTCGTACACTATGCCGATGATTCAACCCTTATCTGCTGTGTCCCATCCATAACAAAATTACAGGAAATCACTCAAAAATGATTCATTGACATTGAAATATAGCTAACAAAATTCTAATTTGCTGCTTAACACACACAAAAAAACTTATGCTATTTACTCCAAAACAACACCTTATTACCTCAAGTAATAACACAAAAATAGAAACCATAAACCAAACAAAACTACTTGGAGTGATAATAAATGACAAACTCAAATCTGATCACCACATACTTCATTCCATCAAGAGAACTCACCAAAAACTCGACTCCCTCTGTAGGGCTAAACAATACTTGATAGATCAAGCAAGGCTGACCTTAGCAACAACATACCTACCTCTGTCTCTGTTATTTACTTCCCCTGTTCTTACAAATATCAATACTATGTATAAAACTAAACATGCCTCCTCCTGCTACTACAAAATAGCTACATTTGCAACCCACCAACCTTATAAAACATCACTGCCTTGCAATAAAACAATTAAACTGGCTTAAAATCCCAAGCTGGTTGACATAATCACAACTAATCATTGCCCACAAACTATTGTACTCCAGACAAATGCCATGCATTACAAAATACTCTGCTGTACTAGTCACCTACTAGAGAACTTCAGTGTTGCAATAAACTTTTATTATGTACCTGTAAGGCATTCAACACTGCTGGAGACTCTCTCTACTTTCATTATTTGTCAGAACTCTGGAATGAAATCCCCCATAGTTAAAACAGAAAACTTCAATAGTTTCAGAACTTTGCTTAAAAGTACAGTTTTGTACCTACAATAAATGTAGATGGTCGAGTGTTCACACTGCTGCAGTCATTACACTTTGGTTATCCTGCCATCAGGCGGTCCCGCAGTTGGCCAGAGTTCCAAAGTCTTGGTCCGGCATCAGCTGCTGTCGCTTCTTCCCTGACGTCAGTACGCCAGGGGTATATAAGATGCATCCGACGCCATTTTCTTCAGTTTTTCTTGCCCCAGATGTCAGGTGCCCCCAAGTAGGTAGGCAATACATATTGCTAATAAAAATATACATATAAAATAAAAACAATACCTTCAGTTACAAACAAATACACCACAAAGGTTGTATAGGATAGAAAGGTATAGATAAGACCAGCTAGTTCAGAGGGGATGGAGGGAGGGTAACCTGGACTGCAGCAGTGTGAACACTCGAACATCTACATTTATGGTAGGTACAAAACTGTACTATGTTCATCATGTTACACTGCTGCAGTCATTACACTTGGGTAGAATCCCAAAGCTAAGGTTGGGTGGCTGGTCTATAAAGAGTTAGGATTGGCTATGAGGCCCTGCAGTGGCAAATCCTGCTCTGGATTTGGAGTAAAGAGGCAGGTGGTAATGCTTGGTAAAGGTGTGCACTGAACTCCAAGTTGCAGCCTCCAAAATTTCCTTGGTAGGTACTCCTCTGAAAAAGGCTGTTGAAGTGGTTGTTGCCCTGGTGGAGTGTGGCCTAATGTTATTTGGGACTGACTTTCCATGCTGTGTGTAGCAGTAATGAATACAGTGTCCTATCCATTTGGATATAGTCTGCTTTGAGATAGACTTGCCCTGTGATCCTGCAGCATATGCTACAAACAGTTGCTCAGTTTTTCTGAAAGCTTTTGTTTTGTCCAAGTAGAAGCGTAGTTGCCTGTGTATGTCCAAATAATGCAGAAGTTTCTCCCCCTTGTTCTGGGGGTTTGGATAAAAAGTTGGCAAATGGATGGTTTGGTTAAGAGCCACACTAGATACCACCTTTGGCATAAAGGTAGGGTTTGTCCTTAAAGAAACCCTGTCCTGATGAAAAATTATAAAAGGTTCCACTGCCATTAATGTCTGTAGCTCTGAGACTCTTCGTGCTGAAGTTACTGCCAGGAGCAGAGCTGTTTTCCATGATAAAAATTTTAGATTGGCTGTATTGGCTGGCTCAAAAGGTGGCAGGGTTAGTTTTTCCAAAACAAAATTGAGGTCCCAAGTTGGTGTTGGTGCTCTCCGGGGTGGTCTTATGTTTTTAGCCCCTCTGAGGTACTGCTTTAGCAAGGGATGAGAGAATAAAGGAGGATCCGTGTTATAATGTGCTGAAATGGCAGAGGCGTGGATCTTAATTGATGAGAAGGATAGGCCTCTGTCCAGCATCTCAGTTAAGTATTGTAAAATCTGAGGAATGTTTGGAACAAGAGGGTCAAGGCTTTGAGCCTGGTTCCAGATGCAGAATCTCTTCCATTTTTCTAAGTAAGCTTTCCTGGTGCTAGGCCTCCTGGCCTCCAGAATGACATCCATAACAGCTTTAGAGAGAGGTGTTGCCTGTTTGACTAATGAATCTGCCATGCAGCCGGGTTTAGGGTTTTGAGTTGACCATGCAGGATCTGATTGTTTTGTTGAGTCAGAAGGTGTGGAATTTGAGGCAAAATCCATGGTGGGCCTTGAGCTAAGTTCCTTAAGATAGGGTACCAGTGCTGGCATGGCTAGTCTGGAGCAATCAGGATCATCTGTGGTTTTTCTTGTCTGTTTTTTAGGAGTACCTTTGAAAGGAGAGGTAGAGGCAGGAAGGCATAAACTTTTAGGTTTTTCCAGCTGAACAAAAGAGCATCCACTTTCCATGCTTGTTTGTGATAAGTCCTTGTGCAGAATTTTTCTAGTTGGCAATTCAGTGGGGAGGCAAAAAGATCTATGTCTGGGCATCCCCATTTTTGCGTTACCATGCTGAAGATTTGTGGATTCAATTTCCATTCGTGAGGGTCCATGATATTTCTGCTTAGATTGTCTGCCAGAGTATTTTTCTTTTCTGGCAGGAATTGTGCTTGCAGGTGAACTTGATATGTTAGAGCTGTGTTCCACAAGGTCATGACTTGCCTGCATAGGGGATAAGAACAAGTGCCCCCTTGCTTGTTTATGTACCACATTACTGTGGTGTTGTCTGTCTTTAGTAATAATTGTCCTGGATGCAGAAGGTCCTTGAAAGCTGGTAGGGCATTTTGAACAGCCAACATCTCTTTTTGATTGATGTGAAGATGCATCTGGTCTGTGGTCTACTTGCCCTGAATGCATTTTCCTGCCATGTGTGCTCCCCAGGCGTAATCCGAAGCATCTGTTGTTAGAGTCTGCATGGCTGTGGGTAGGGTAAAAGGCTGACCCTTGTTTAGGTGACATGCCTGTGCCCACCATCGAAACTCCTGTTGTAGGCAGGGAATCATTGGTATTACTGCTTCTAAACTGTGAGAGTGTTGAGTCCAAACACTTTTTAGGTACCATTGTAATTTCCTCATATGCAGTCTGGCATATGGTATTAGTAGTATGCAGGATGCTATGAATCCCAGGGCCTGCAGAATTTTTCTTGCAGGGAGATGGGACTTTTTTTTTGCCAGTAATTGAAAATATTGAGTTAGTTGAACTTGTTTGTCTGGCGTGAGGTAAGCCATCTGGGCCGTTGTGTTTAAGCTGGAACCCAGGAATATAATCTGTTGTGAGGGCACTAGTTTTGAGTTCTTTTCATTTACTGTGTACGCTAGAGAAATTAGCAACCTTTTTACAAATGCCAGATGCTGTAGAAGAATGTCCTTTGTCTCTGCTTGAATTGGGCAGTCGTCCAAGTATGGATATATTTGAATTCCTTTTTGTCTGCAAAATGCAATTACTGGTGCCAGGCACTTTGTGAAGACCCTGGGTGCAGTAGATAAGCCAAAGGGCAGTGCAGAGAATTGGTAGTGCATTGGACCAGCTTTGAATCTGAGGTATCTTCTGCAATTTTGTCTGATAGGGACATGCAGGTATGCCTCTTTGAGGTCCAGAGTAACAAGCCAAGTCTTCTTGCCCAGCATGGGTAGAAGCTGCTGTAATGTCAACATTTTGAATTTCGGAATATCCAGGTAAGTATTTAGAATTGAAAGGTCTAGTATGGGCCTCCAGGCCTTGTCCTTTCTGTGGACCAGGAAGAGTCTTGAGTAAAATCCTTGTCCTTGTTCCTGTTGTGGTACTTTTTGAATAGATCTCATGTCCATGAGGGCTGAAATTTGTTTTTGTGCCTCTGCCCATTGATTTTGTGGCAGGTCTGGCATTCCTTTTAGCCTTGGTAAAGTATGAAAGAGGAACCTGTAACCTTGAGATACAATATTCTGAACCCCTTTGTCTTGGGTGATTGTTTGCCAGTTTTGAGAAAAAAGTGCTAGTTTTCCCCCTAAGGGGGCTTCCAAAAGGGAAGCGCTTGGCGTACGAAGGGGAAAGTTATTGTGACTGTTTCCTGTAAGGTTGAGATTTGTCCTCACCTCCTTTTGGGGTTGAGGTGCCCCACTGTCATTGTCTGTTTGAGCCTTGTGGTTGAGATCTGCCTTTTGGGCGGCTGTATCTGCCTCTCTGTGGCCTGTCTGACACTGGAAAGGACCAATTCTTTGTTGGCCAATTTCTGCTAAATCGAGGTGGCTGTACTTGTAAGAAATCCTTGACTGTTTGCATAGATTTAGCTTTATCCTCCATTTTCTTTAACACCTCTTCTGCCTTAACACCAAACAAGGTATCATGTTGTAAAGGAGCATCCAATAATTTTGCCTTAACATGATCAGGTAGACTCTGTTCTTTTAACCAAGCATGTCTGCGAATCACAGAACCTGTAATTGCGGCTCTACAAGAGGCCTCTAAAGAATCAAAACCACATTGCAGAGTATGTTTCCCCACCTGTTCAACTGCATGCAATAAATCCTGCATTTCTTTACAATCAGGAGCTTCTGCGCTAGCAAGTATTTTCTATTTTAACTGAGCCATTAAATATTGTTGGTACTTAAGCATGTGAAACTGGCAATTTAAAGCTCTTACTGCTAAAGTTGCAGAAGTGTATACCTTCTTCCTCCATCTATCCAAAGCTCTGGAATCTCTGTCAGAGGGTACTGGATTTTTTGCAATGGAAGCCTTAACCCCTTTTGGACCCTGGGAAATAGTTTCTGGGTCAGCAGAAGGGTTTTTATAAAGAAACTTGTGAGAGTCAGGGACTCTCTAATACCTATCTGGCTTGGTTGGTGCGGTGGGCAAAGAATCAGGAGATAAGCTGGATTCAGAGAACACATCATCCACAATATCTAGCACAGGAGGAATAGCCAGGGACCTGTGCTGGGGCAGTAAAAAGAAATCCCTGAGCCTTTTCTTGGATTCTGAGTAATCCTGACTTTCCCAATGGAAATGCTCCCTCATGGTATGTAACGTTTCCCCAAAAGAATAATCCTCAGGAGGAGAGGCTGAAGGGATAGATTCTTCAGCATCAGAGTCCTCATAGGGGGGAGAATATACCTGGTCTGAAGAGGAATCAGAGGAAATGGAAACCTAATCAGAGGAATCATAGTCTGTATCCTGCCTATGCCTTTTCTCAGGAGGGGGATGGGAGCTCCTGATTAGAGTAATGAGGTCTTCGGCCATTTTAAGCATCTGTTTCTTAGGCATGGAGGACTGTCCAGGAGAATGCTGTACTTGTTTCTTTGCGTTTGATGGTACTTTTGTCTTGGCTGTTGTTTTAATGGTAAGTTGTGAAGGTCTGAAAACACCCTCAGAAGCCGATGCCTGCTCAGCGGCTCTGGACCCATCTGAGGGGTTAGTTTCCATAGGCCCAATACCTTGAGTTTCCAGAGGCCTAGTTGTCTCCATGTGAGAGTCGGAGGCGGCCTGTGGCTCCGATGTAGCGGGTGTCAGGGGCTGCGAAAGTGCCTCACTGAGAACCGGCAACTGCCGACTGGCCTAGAAGAGGTTTTGTCGTCAGTTTTGGACCTCCGATGCCTGTCTTTATCCTTGTCCTTGCATTTTTTCTGTAATGCGGTCATCGGTTGATCCGACGGCATAGTATAATTGAACCTTCAGCCAAAGTAGTGCAAAGCAAAATCAAAACGTCTTTTTATAGTGCGTTTGTTAAATCTAGCACAAAACCGACAACTAGTGACGTCGTGATCAGGGCCTAGGCATGGAATACAGTAAGAGTGGAAGCCCTTATGAGGTATTTGCTACCCACAAGAAATACAATTATCAACTTTTTCTGACATCGGTCTGAGGCAAGAAAAAAGTTTCCCCAACGGGGTACTTAGCTTTATTGAAGACTTCGGATCTGAAATTCGACTTCGAAAATCTCAGGAGTCGGCCGACTGGCACTTGCAAACTGCTTTTGCTTTGGGCACCGCGCGGCAAGAAAGACTGAAGAAAATGGCATTGGATGCATCTTATATACCCCTGGTGCACTGACGTCAGGGAAGAAGCGACAGCAACCGACGCCGAACCAAGACTTTGGAACTCTGGCCGACTGCGGGACTGCCTGATGGCAGGATAACCCAAGTGTAATGACTGCAGCAGTGTAACACGATGAACATCAGTGCATCTGGCTCTGTTTTGTCCTGCTCACATGGCTACCTTTGCTCAGATTACTTTCCTCCAACTCTTACAGCCACTTTGCTTCCTGATCTGTTTGTACTTCATCGCTCCTCCTCATATGGCACTGATTTCCTAAACTCTTCCTTTTCTCACACCCCACTAGTAACTACAGTTCTTCCTCTGTCCATTTATTTTCCTGCTCATTCCTATAACTTCTTCTTTCATATCTCTTTTTTTTTTCCAAAAAACATTTTTATTGTTTTCATTACAAACAAACATGCAAATGTACATATAACAAATACAATAAAAAAAATAACAAAACGATTTACAGTATTTACATTCATCCATGATAAGCAATCATTTTATCCATGAGAAGTTATCAGTATTTGTTCCAAAGGTTTTCCAATTTTTTGCCATGTTATTTTTTATGAGTAATGTTATGAGTTCTGTAACAGATGGTCTGCAGTTCTTTTTTACAAACAACTTTTGCTAAATTAATAAATTCTTTAAACATCAAGCCTTGTTTACTTTTCCAGTTCAAAGTAATAACTTTTCTGGCAATTGCAAGAATTGACCAGAGTATTTGTGTCTTTTTGAAGCTACATTCTACTTATCTGTCTGTAAATTATTACTAAACTAAAAAATACCCCAGTTTTATCTTTTCCCTGCAGCCTTCATGTTATAAATACACACGTTATTACTGTATGTTATTTGTCTGTTCAATAATTAGCCAATTTATGTTAATTTCTCCCTTTTTGTGTTAAAATGTTATATTCATGTAAGAAATATTTAAAACTTATTGTTAAAATCATGTAAAATGTTCATGTATAGATTTTTTTATCCTGCAATTATATATGTACAACATTGTAGCATTGTGGCTTAAGAGGAAGGGTCTGCTGTAGCATGGCAAGTGCTGTCAATATAAGAAAGAGGGGGTGGGGTCTGCATATTTTATGGTGATGTAAATGAGTGCAGAAGTTGTGTGAGGCAGTTATTGGGTTAAAAGAGAAAGTGATCAATACTGTGTTAAGCAGGAAACAGAGTTTGTTGTTTTTTTTTGAATAGGGGGATTGAATGATTGATTTGTTGATCAGAAGTTAGTTAGGCTAGCTGGGCAGAGGTTATTTATTGGTGGTGGTGGGGTGAACAGATGAATAGAAGGAGTTGGATCAGGATTCTGATATCTTTTCAGAAGCAAACTGGTAGGCTAAACATAAGCAATACACAAAGAACAATTATATAAGCAATACACTTCACATTGGAGTATGTGGAAAATAATACTCAGTTTATTCCTCTTAGTGCTTTGGACAAAGCTTTCACAGGGAGTAAACTATTCACAGAAACAAGAGCATTTCTTAAATACAACTCCATATTCAGTAACAATTTCAATTACATCTCTAATCAACCAACTTAAGGGAACATACACAAAGACATAAGAATCCAATTAATTTTCTTTTTTTTTAGTCAGCATAAATAGCATATGAGAAATCATTACTTACAATAAACTTTCCCAAATAATATCTACCCTCTTGGTTGCAAAGTATTGTATTTTCTAAGATTAAATGAATTTCAAGACTATTAAGAAATTCACATTTATTGCCTCCTCTTGCAGTCATTACTTCACCAAGGACTACAAAATGCAAACTATATACTTTGCCTTCATGCATCTCCTTAAACTGGTAAGCTACATTACTATTTAGATGGCTACCTCAATTTTTTCCCAAGCTAAAAACCCAAGCATACACAATGCAAGACAATACCATTTAATGGTTTGCATGGTAAATGAGCTACTTTCTGATTCTATAGCTTATTCTCTATCAGGACACACTTTCTTGTATGCTCTTTACCTCACTTCCTGTGCCGTGGTCTTGTTTCCTCTCCTGTTAGCCTCCTCATATGTTGCTGTGTTTTACTGGTCAGCATGTCCTTTGCTTATTGTATACTACTGTTTTTGCTGATTCCAAGTTAAGTGCCCAAGGGGTCTTCAATGCAGCATGTACAGCCATTCAGTTCAGTGATCAAACTGAAGAAGTCCTTACATGAAGCACTACTGTCATCTCCATTCAGTACGATAATCAGTCCACTGACCTGCTTATGACCTATATGTCCAGTTAGAGAAGTGACACCACTGATAGATGCATGGTTCATGTAACATGACAAGAAACCTAATGATTTATTGCATCTCAACTTATCCCTGATGCAACTCATCAAATCAATGATTTTTTTTCATTTGGCAGCATTATTCTTTCTTTCTTTCTTTCTTTCTTTCTTTCTTTCTTTCTTTCTTTCTTTCTTTCTTTCTTTCTTTTTGCAACAAAATACTTTACTACACTAAGCCATTCCCACAACAAGAATATGTGGTGTAGTGAGTAATGTTGTCATCTCCCAGCAAGAGGATCTCTGGTTTGATCATCGTCTCGGGTGCCTTTTGTGTGGAGTTGGCATTCCCTCCCTGTGTTTGCATGGGTTTCTTCCAGTTACTCCAGTTTCCTACCACATTCCAAAGACATGCATCTGGAGTGTTTCCCCCAGGCCACTGCTGAAAATAGGCTCTGTCATAGCTGAACTTTCCCAATCAACAACCATTAAATAAAATTTGACATGCGTACACAAACATAAAATATTTGTAACAGCCAATGAAGACCAATGTAGATACAGAAAATGGTACAGTCCACATTGTTATACCTAGCCAAATTATGCCAGATAATAGATCTCTTAGATAAATTTTTGAGGGCTTCATAATTTTCCCTTAAAAATCAATCCAGATGCCTAATTTATCCACATATACTAAATTACTAGCAAAGTCTGGAAGAGAGAGCTCCAGCTGTGAAAGATCCTTCATTACTCCTACAATATCATGGGAATGTTGGTGGGACAGTGGTTTTCCATTGTTTAGTAATACTTTCCTTTGCCACAAGCAAAATTAAGTTCAGTAGCATAAAATGTGGTGAATGGGGGTTCTTTGGAAAAATTACTCCAAGAAAATATTCAAACATTTTAATTTGTACTTGAGAAGACAATCACAGGGATTCAACAAGCAGCCATGCAGGAATAAGTTATTCCTGCATGGCAGGGACCTTTCCTGTTCAGCATGGCAGTGCGCCATGCATATGTATGAAGTCGCGCTGCCATGCTCTAAAATGAATACGGTTCCGTGTACGAATGCAGGGGGTGTGTGTGAAAATACACACCCCCTGCACTCCAGAATTGCCTTTTGGCAATTTAAAATGAGCGAGAATGCTCGTAACACCCCCAGCCCATCAGGATAACAAATCTGGTCAAAGCCATAAGGGACAATCGTCCCTACCAAGACAAATGTTGTTAGAATAACACATGTAGCATAAGCACATAGTGCACACCTCCCAACCCATCAGAGTAAGGAATGTGGACAAAGCCAAAAGGGACAATTGTCCCACAAAGCAAAAAGTTGTTGATAGAATAAGAGGTTTAGCATTAGCAGGGATATTCTGAAGGATACAAATAAAATAACACAACAAATATTTTTTTTAAACATGCAATAAAGTTTAAGTGTAGCTGCATGGGTGTGCCTGTTGCTTAGCTATGCTTAGTCCAGCTTAAACAGCACAAGAAGCTAAATAGTAAGAGACATCCAACATAAACAGTATTTCAATAGGGTAATGGTAAGCATGTACACTTTGCAAACAACCATTCCTGGTTTGATCCCCACTATAACCAATTTGCATTTTACATGCAAAAGCAGTACATAAACATTTATTTTTATAATTATCTACTAAATAACATATATTTGTTAACCAGAGTACTGTATTAGGTCCAGATGTGAGGTGTCAGTTTAATAAAGTTGTGAAACCCCCGTATAAACACAAGTTCTACATACAGTATAGTCACACATGAACAAATGTAATGAAAGCACATTGGGGGATGTCAGGGACAGTAAACAAATTTATAATATGTAATGAATGATGAATCAATGCCATACAGCATATAGTCTATAAAATGAAAAATAAGCAATGCTAAGCATTGCACAGCTCTGCTTACCAGGTACCCTAAAATGCGTAATTGTGTAAATATGACTGCTAAGCAATGAATAGCCCAGCTAAGTGGATTTGCCCATTGGTAAGCAGTGCTGAACCTGCCACTTTAAGCACTGCCAACCTTAGCTAAGCAGGTTTGCTTATAGCTTAGTTCAGCATATTCAAAACCATCCAATCATGTCAAAGGGTGGGAAATTGGCCATATTTAAACCCCACAGGCAGGAATACAACTCAGAACTGGTTGCAGCTTCCCACTGTAGGCAGTATGGCAGGAGTTGGTGAGGGCATGCACTTCTGTGTGCAGCACTGGGTCATACAGGACTCCAAGGTCATGGTAAGACTCCTGGTACAAAACCATGATGAAAGACTGCTGCAGGGCCAGTACCAAGGCTCTCAATATGAACTGGAAGTCTGGGACCATCTCGCCCATGATCTCACCAGTGCCACTGGTATCCCTCGGACTGGTGAGCAGGTCCAGCACCACTATGCCGACTTGAAGCAGTGAAAGAGGGAGCTCTTGGATAAGTGGGTCCAAGAAGCAAGGCAGAGGGGTGATGTCCCAGCAGTGTGTAAGTACTCATACCAATAACTGTTTACTAATGTCCAGCCTGTGTATATGATGGATAGGTATGCCTAAATATTTCTCTATTTCCCTTACAGTTGCAGCTGTGAATCACAGTTGTGAATCAGGAAGCCCAAGCTAATAGGTTGCAAAGGCTGCATCGCGAGGTTGGTGAGTAACAATCCTGCTTGTAGTAGTTATACCAAATAAATATAAAGTAGTAGAAAGTCACCTGGCAGTATAAAAACTGTGCATGGGTTGTACTGAATAAACCAGACAATATGACAGTAATAGTCCCATATAGGTCATATTTAAATAAAACTGTAACTGCCTGTCAATAAAGCTCTAAATCCTGGACTGCTTTTGTTTACTCTGGTATTGTATGGCATTTATTGTTGCATTCTCTGAATAGTAATGTTGTGTTAACCACTGTTACCCACACTGTGCTACATAAAAAATGCCTAGGAATGTCTGTATAAGACTGTTGTAAGTACAAGATCAGATTGTACAACCAAGAGAGACTTAGACAGAAAACACCGTAGCGATAGACAGCAATATCCAAATACCACTCTCTGATGAAACTTAAATTCTTGTATTTTTAGCAGACACAGCCATGGTTCGAATCCTGGGAGTGGTAGTAAGCTGTATGCATAATCACACCTCCCAACTGTATACATTTTTTCAGAATGTCCAGATAATTGGCTCATATTTTCTGCCTATTCCTCTGTCCCCCTGGCAAATCAGTGGGATAATCTCAGAATTGTAGTCACTAAATAATGACATATATTCGATTTTCAGAGCTCAAAACCTTCAGAAAATGTACATTAAAACAAATCCTGTCACTCTAGCAACTCTCCAATGTTATGAAAGCAATATTCAAAATATGTCCCTATTTGTACCCCCATGTTGTCAAGTTTTGTCCAGAGTGTGTACATTAAGAGATTGAGAGGTATGTGCATAATATTAACTTGGAATCTGGGAATATGTGTAGAAACAGTCAGGTAGTGTTAAACAAACATTCCCCCCACAGGTCTACCAGATAAGAGACGTACAATTTAGCTATAGGACAGTTGAAGTATACACTGTTTGCAAGCATACCACTGCCCAAACCAAGGCCATAGGATATTGTAATAATACCTGTACAGTAATGATTAGAGCAATGATCTAATTAAAGTTGTGAGTACTGCAAGGACATATAAGTTGTTAATTGACACCCCCCACAATATCTGCAACGATAATCTAAACACACAAATCAATGGATATGTTTATACCAAACCTACTGTTGGGACATATGTCCTATTGTTCAACAAATATTGAAATGTGTTTCTATTAATGCTCCATGTTGAAATACTATCATTGGTGGCCTGTTGCTGTCAATGTAACCTACATGCCATTGTAATGGCCACTGTGGTTCCATATATGCATAATTTCTGTTTGCTATGCAACTTTTCCAAATCTGGTGTTTTAGGTTCCTGGGAATATCTATGCATGCTGTTATAACTAATCCTGGATTGTGTTGACTATTACTAACCCCCATATGTTTTAAAGCTGCAACACCATAGCACGTTTGAGAAGGCTGGTCCCAGCAAATCTACCACTCCCACCTCATCTGACCATGGCACTGGGCCCCAGCATTTCTGGGACCCACCTCTGGACCTTCTCGTCCTCTGGTCCTGCATCAACTTTGGGTGGAACCATATCAGGGGATGCGGCTCGCCCCCCCTGGGAGTGGGCACAGACAGGATCCTGTCACCCAAAGTCAGGTCCGAGAATTGGTGCATAGCGAGCTCCAAAGGGAGTTTGGAGATCTGCTATGCTAGCTTGAGGGCTGCGTGGGGCATTTAGAGGGTCAGCCTGCCGCTCCTGCTCAGCCCCCAGTGCAGCCACCTTCAGGGCCGTGAAGGTGCAGTAGTGACTGCCCATGGGTGGGGACCTCAGTACCACTCTTTCCATTTGAGGATCATGGGTTTCTGATTTCCAAGCACTCTTCCCAGTCCAAGGTGTTTACCCCCCACATGTGTCATATACTGCCCCTGTATGCTGTCTTGTTTCTCTTGTCTGTCTTTCTAACCAACCTACCTCCCCAAATATACCTACTATCATGTTCTGTCTAGCAACAAAATAAACAGCCTGTGACGGTCTTGAACCCAGGATCCTGTACACTATAGTCAAAGCAGTAAACCACTAAGCCATCAGACCTTTGAAAATGTCAGTTGTGTTTTCAAATATATCATTCAGTACACATACTGCATAGTAGTGAGCAACTGCTTTGACTACTACAATTGTTTAGTACTTGTAAGTGAAAATAATGTTGAATCAGTCATGTTTTTATATCTAAATATACACATATCAGATAAATATGGTGGGATACATCTGAGAAGGTATATACAACTCTCATGTTTACACATAACAAGGATATGGATATATACATATATATATATATATATATATATATATATATATATATATATGTATATATGTGTGTGTGTGTGTGTGTGTGTGTGTGTGTGTGTGTGTGTGTATACATGTACATACATATATATTTACAGCTATATATATATATATATATATATATATATATGTATGTATATATATATATATATATATATATATATATATATATATATATATATATACACACACATACATATGTAGATATATATATATATATATATATATATATATATATACATACATGTACATACACACGTATATATTTATAGCTATATTTATATATATATATATATCTATATATATATATATATATATATATATATATATATATATATACACACATATACGTATTATATATATGCGTAGGTTCATTGCTTCACAGGTGTGTAGTAGGTGAATGGGCCTGAAGGCTGTACAAGGCTAGGCAAAATACCTTGGCATCAGGCCACATGACAATAGTCTCCAGTGTGGCTCAGGGGTGTAGCCCTGGAGTGGTCCCCAGGGGTGGGTATTGTATTCACCATCCACTCATCTGGGTTACTAGAGTGGGTGGCCAGTGATGTGCACTGCTTCCCATGTATGTGATCTATATCTCATAACATGGTGAGTGTCTGGGTTGTGCACATGTCCCACATTCATGTTCTTTGATATGTGGAAGTGTACTTGTGGTCTCTGGGGAATGTTGTGTGGACAGATTGTCATCTTCTGATGTAGCATTCCTGACCTCATTTGGTGAGACTGTAACTGAGGTCGTACTGCACCTACATTGACAGCATGATACAGGTATTCACTGGAGTTAGTAGCATCTGCCCATACAGGGTATGTGTATAAGGCATGGTATTCTGTCTGTGGGTTACATTTGCAGGCTCTACAGTTGCAGGCTTCCAGTGGGGAACATAGCAAAACAGCCACTGGAAGTATTTATTTGCCTACTGCTGGGATGGAACAGGGTGCCATGTCCTTTTATTTGCTGGATAACACACACTCAGTCAGGAGATGTAACACATCACTGTACTTTCTGATGTCAGTGGCACTGCTATGGTCAACAGGCATGTAGTCCACTGCAATCACACTGTGGTTACTATCTGTGAGGCAATATGCAGGGAACTACCAATATAGTGGTTGTTACCTAGCCAAATGCGTTTGTGTATGAAACGTGGGTGTAGAGTTTTCTCTGAGTAATAGAAGGGTGCCTGTATTGTTCACCAATCCATAATGTCACATGTAGGGCTATGGATTGTCTACGCCAGCCTCTCTGGTGTTTGACATCTATTGTCCTTGTAAGGTGGACATTGTGACATATACTAGGTCCTCAACATAATAATAATTAGAAAATCCACCCCACAATGGGTCCTGTTATTACACAATCACAGCAACCTCCACACAGGATACTGATAACAGATACACACATACTTGCCAGTACTGAAATTCAAACCCATTCCTAGGTATGTATTGACACTATAGTGTACTGCATGCACCACAGAGTTTACAGGATGGATGTTGTCCCAAAGTGCTTTTAAGGTGAGGAACATTACCAGCCCTTGTAAATACTGGCATTGGGTGATATAGTGGGTGAGAGATTCCAAAAATAACTTTACCCTAAACACACATTTACATTCGCCAGGGGTGAGGGTCAAGCCTTTATCTAACAATTTTTACAGATCATTATGTTACGCATTTACCACATGCACCACTAACCTGCCATGGTTTAGGGTTGGCAATAGGTACTTCTAAGGTGGATGATATCTGCAGGACTGCTAAAGTCAGGCTCTGAGATGTGCACTGGGTGTACATGGGGCCAAATTCTTTGAGGTACCCACATGTATATTTACACACACAAATACTTGCCACAGATGAGACTCAAACCCATACTTGTGTAGTTACTGCTATTACATTGTTCTGCACTTATGTGCACTGGGTGTACATGGGGCCAAATTCTTTGAGGTACCCACATGTATATTTACACACACAAACACTTGCCACAGATGAGACTCAAACCCATACTTGTGTAGTTACTGCTACTACATTGTTCCACACTTATGGCATGCGCCATGGAGCTTAAATGTTGGAGAGTTCTCCACAGGTATATTTGAAGGTGACTAACATCAGCAGCAGAGGTAAAACAGGGGTAAGGGGAGAGTAGTAAATGTGAACGTCCATGATATCAGATATTATCAAAGACACACACACTCTGAGTTTCACAGGTGCCATGTCAGGGATTAGAACTCATACCTAAGTTACCTGTTACACTACAACATTACGCAGTTATTGCACGCTCCATGAAGCTTATAGGGTTGTCCCTTGTCTCAAGGGGTATTTTATGGTGACTGACATCAGCAGCAGTGCTAAAAGAGGGGTAAAGGGAGAGCAGTCAGTGTGAATGTCCATAATATCAAGTATTGTCAAAGGCATACACACTCTCTCACACAAATGCACACAGTTTCACAGTTGCCATCGCAGGAATTAGAACTCCTACCTAACAAGGTATGCTACACCTATAGCAGTACTCAATTATTGCAAGCGCCACAGAGCTTATGAGGCTGGCATTTGTCCGAAAGGTTATTTCCAGGTGACTGACATCAGCAGGCTTGCACACACACACACACACACACACACACACACACACACACACACACACACACACACACACACACACACACACACACACAATTTCACAATTGCCATGTTTGGGATTAGAACTCCTACCAAACTATTTTTCTACACTACAGTATTACACATGTATCGCAAGCGCCATGCAGCGTATAGGGCTGAGACTTCGCCAGAGAGTTATTTCAAGGTGACTAACATCAGCAGGAGGGCTAACATGGGCAATGGGAACTGCAGCTCGTTTGAATGGGCCATAAACCAATCCTCTGGAAACACACACACACAACATTCATTCACACACAACTTTACATCTGACAGGACTGGGTATACAAATGCTAGATGAATACTGATTTGTACTATTGTGTTACACAGTTATCACAAGCACGACAGACACTATAGGGCTGAAGGTTACCAAACGCAATGTCTACAGTGATTGACATCAGCACATCATGTGATATTGGCCAAATGGATGTGTGGTGGGTGGGACAGGCCTCATGATGGAAATCTCTCTGTCACTGTTTGTCTCTTTCTTCCCCACATCTCTGTGTTTGTCCCCACATCTCTGTGTTTATATGTTTGACATATTATAACATGTTGGTCTTGGATATGTGTGAGTATTCCTATCCAATGTGTGTGAAAAGCATGAATGGTGTGCAATGTGGTGTGTGTGCACAGACATCTGCGACTGACATATATGCACAACCCACTGTTGTCAGACATGGGCTTCATTTCTCTAAGTGTAGGAGCATGCCCAGTATTACCTTCTGTATTGAGTATGTTAATTAATTCCAGGTAGGCTGTACTCCAGTCCAGGATTTGGTGTTCTACACCTACAGCTAGCATCCTGTTTCTGCAGGATATCTGTAGATAAGTTGACAATATGGAGTCAGAAAGGGTGAAAGATAATGGGATACTGTAACTATTGTGTCTGTGCTGCTTGTGTTACATGGTTGGTGTTAGCAGAGATATTCAGACATATGTACTGTTTTACTCTGTGTTGTATTATGTCATCAACTACTGACAGCTATACTTATTTGCTCACAGTTATTTCATGGGAAATACAAGATGAATGAAGCTATGTCCAGTATTGTGGTCTGCAGCCTACATATTCTTGCACACTCATGCCATTCTGGAGGGATAGCTGCAGACAGTTGCTGATGGGTCTGTGTAAATGGTCCAGAACCTTGGTACTATAGTGGCTGAGGATCTCCTGCTTGTACATATATCGACGTAACAGAATGGTCATATTCTGCAGTGGCCATACCCCTCAGCTGTACAGATTCACCCAGGTTACTCAGAGGCAGGGCTGATATATCTGGTCAGTTCCCCTTCACATTGTGGTTTACGAGCAGGTTTATAGCCACCCATTACTAGGTTTGCAGGCAGGGGTAGTATGGGCACACATCGGAGTTTCAGACTTCACACACTCCATGACGTCCATGCTTCTACCCCCCCCCCATTCTGTTATTCTATCCTCTTCCTAACATTATGCGAGTGATATCTGAGAAGTATCCCTATAGTTGTCCCTTCATCCCAGCAGTATTTAGGGGTTGGTCCACAGTTCATGCAGTAGGACATGGTGGGCATGCTACTGGGATTTGTCAACATGGCCTTGCATTTGTGTTCTGTAGACTGTGTTATGTTGTTAGTTGCGACCCCTAGAGATGACATACATTGGCGGTACAAGTGAGGCACAGGCCTTTGACAGACGACTGTAATGCATTTGGTAGTGATGCAGGGCATCTGTAGCAGGCCAGTGCATTCTGTCATGCCTACATTCCCAGGATGTGAGCCACTGGATTCCCCTGGGGTGACAGGATAAGCATGTGAGGTGTTAATGGCAATAGTTCCTGTCCATATTAATTCATTGCTCTGGATGCTGGCAGGGTGCTGCTTACAGCTAGGGACACACCTGCACGGGACACTTCTTCAGCATGCTGCATTCTGTGGGTATTCTCATACAGAAGGGTGGGTCATACTGCACTCATTCCCAACAGTAGGGATATGACCTGTGATAAACCTGTGGCTGATGGTGGGGTGAGCTGAGTGCATGTGTGATAATGAAGCTTCTTGCAGCTGACTCACAGACATACCTGGGACATTCCCCTTATGCTGCCTTCCGCGGGGACATAGGCAGTCTCTCATTACTTCATAACTGTGCCTTTTGTGGTGTGCCAGTATTTGGCTAGACTACATCAATATTCCATACTACACAGACAACTAATGTGCTGGTAACCTGCATGTACAATTCCAAAGGTGTGTGTGTGCATTTGACAGTTACATTTTATGTACTCTGTCTAGGGTACTTCCACCTGTGTACTGTGTGTACGTATGGGCCCACATTCATGGTATGTCTATCTTTCAGACGGTGACAGATATTGACATCTGGACAGTGAGTATGGATGACTGCTGAATTGGGTATTGCTGAGATGCATTGTGGTTGGTACTGCAGTTGTCGGAACATGGCCCTGTCATCAACAGTACTGGCCATAGGCTACCGAGATACAATCCTCCATGCCTACATGCTGACCACTTCCACACAATATAGAACACACATCAACCTAACACATGGACCCTTGCATATTGCACACATGCAGCAATCTATGCTGTAAATTTGGCCAGCTCAGGTAATCTGTGTTCCACTGTTATTAAACCCACACGTACATGTTACTACATTTCTATGTAGGATTGTGGGGAGAGTACACCTGACAACTGTAAACATTTGATACTTTGTTGGCTTCCATTTTGTTTTGCATTCTGACCTATCATGCAGACTAGAGGCATATCAATAGAGTACAGATCTTAGGTTTTATTGACCTACATTTCAGTTTCAGACTTCTTACCCTTCAGAACTCACATACAACTGCCAGACCTGTTGTAATCTGTCTGTGTAGGTCTGGAGGGGGGCTGTTCTCCATTGCCATCAATCGGAGGCCTTAGCACATCCTTTCTTTATGGTCATCTACACCTGTCCTGCTGGTTGAGGCTGGTGTTGGGTATGTGAGCCTCACTGACATGCATGTGTGTGTCCTATAGAGGGCCACCACATGTACTGCTGTGGGTTTTGTCACCTTGTCTAGTACTGCCTACTTTATTGACACCAATATTTGTTATGGATTTCATGCTGCCCATATAGGAGTCCACTATCTGCTGCTATCCCATTCAGCCACCCGATTCCCTTGCATGCTCACATTCATACCATAGATACAACTAGCAGAACATACTACTCCATTCATCAATTGATAGGAAGAGTGACTTACCTTGTGGCTGTGCCAGTATTGAGGATGGTGCTGAAGGGCTACCTTTGTTGGATGCACATAGCACACTCCCTATACATGGTAAAGCACAGGTAGTGTCATGTTTGACATTCATTTTACTGTATGTGTGAGTCAGAGAGAGGTGTCAATCCCTGGGACCCTACCGTGTCAGTGTATGTGCTATGCGCTATCTCTTTGCCAATGCCTGGGCATACTGGGCATGCCTCCTTCTGCCTACATGGGCAGGTTCAGGCTGTTCCTCCTCTGAGTCCCTCTGTGCCTGTAATGGCCTTGGCAATGGTGGAGGGCTGTGTGGCCCTGCCCTGTGCTGTTTCTGCTGCAGCTGTTTCCACAGGATCATATTGTGTAGCAGGGCACATACAATGAACATCTGTGTACACATAGCTGGTGAGTACTGTAAGGCTCCACTGGATATGTCCAGGCACTGGAACCATGACTTGAGCATCCCAAACATACACTCAATTATGATTCTGGTTTGTGCGTGTGCCTCATTATGGAATTCTTGTTCAGGTGTGTGTGCATTTCTGATGGGTGTCATCAGCCACGGCTCCAGTGTGTAACCAGCATTCCCCACTAGGTGGCCATATGGGATGTCCCCACTGGCAAATTTCTGGTAGAGCTGTGTCATATGCCAGATGTGGGAGTCGTTATAGCTTCCAGGGCTGCCAGCAAACACATTCAAGATAATGCCCTGGGCATTGTACATGACCTGGCAGTTGATGGAGGGGGAAGCCTTTGCAGTTTATGTAGACCCTACCCCTCTTACTGGGTGGTGCTTTGATTTGTATGTGCATGCAGTCTACAGCACCCACTACCTCAGGTTATTCTGCTATTTGGTGGAAGAGATGCATATTGCTGGTCAATGCCTCACGGGTGTTGAGGAAATATATGTGCTCACCGGCATGTGCTGACATGGCATCCAGGATGCTGATGCCTGTGAGATCCCCATGATATCCTCAGTTGGCCTTTGGAAGGTACCTGTGGCTAGTATTCTTAACCCTATACATACCTTGCTATCCACTGGGATGGGTTCCCTTCTGTTGGTTCTGTGCGTGAGGTGTAGCAGGCACAGCTCAACAATTTGCTGTAAAATGTCCCTGTCCACCCTATAGCACTCCACTATCTCCAGCTCATGTAGCCCCTGGTAGGTTACCCTGGATCTGTACACTCTTTTCTTTATTATAGGTTGGGCGTCAGCATTCACATCCTCACTACCCTCAATCTCTTCCACACATTGATAGCAGCCCCTAACATTTTTGTTAGTTTTATCAGGTAAAATTTCCCTGTCTGTGTACACCGGTGGTGTAGAGTTTGTGGGAAAAACCAAAGTGAAAGGTGTTTGCATAGTTTATAATAGTGTGCTGGGCTGGGCTGCTGCCTGTGTAATTGGCTGATTCTGATACATTTCACCTGCCAGCTATGCTAGTTCTCCTTGATTGCCTTCCTACTGCTGTTTTCCCTTCCCATTGCCTTCCCGTTTAAGCCCTAAGGTGAACTGCACTTACCCAGTGCTCAGATGTGAACAGAGCTGCTATTTCCTGTGTTTTTGTTTTTTGTTTGTTTAAAACCCAGTGCATGGGGCACATATCAGTTTAGGCAATGTAAACACTGCTAGGCAGCCTCAGACACCCCCTTTTAGCTGTGCTTAGCTAAGGACAAACATGGGTAAAAGAGCTCCAATAAGCTTATGGCATGCATGACACTCCCCTTTATGTGGTCATCTGCCTCTTATACCATGGTGTTGCTGCACCTACACGGTCAGGTGCAAGTTAACACTGAGAGGAAATCTGTGCTTTAGTATCAATCCCCTAATTTGCATAAACCAGAATGCTAATTCATAGTTACCACACTTACACTGAGCCCTCCCACTTAGCAACCACTATTCCCTGGTATTGTTGTCTTATGCATGCCATTGACTACCATGGCAAAATGCTGATTTGGGTTTAAAAGCTTATTTTCAACTTTTTTTCTTAGTTTTGGCCTGATCCCATTTGCGCACCACTGCCCTATGCTTAAGTGGCTGAAATTGGCCAAAAAATAAATAAAAGTTATTTTTTATAATTTTGCAACTATTTCCCATGCCAGTGGCCATATATCTGGCCATTGGCATGCCTACGACATTGAATACATGCTTTCTTTGGAGCTGTCATGCCTCTGTTTTGTAATTTGCAGAAATGCATTCGGTTAGTAACCAAATGCATTTCTGCAGGTTGCACAATGCAGGTTACACTATTCCTCCCCAGCCGCAGTGGTACGGTGGTAGCGTTGTTACCTCACAGCAAGAGGTTCTTCCGTTCGATTCTCGGCTTGGCTTGGGAGTGCCTTCTGTGTGGCGTCTGCATGTCCTCCCCGTGGTTGGGTAGCATTCGAAAGACATGCATGCATAAATGGGCGTGCCTTCGTTGAAGGTTGGGCATTGAGCTGGCACCTCAGCATTTCGTAAAAATCTACTACCAATCATTAGTGGACCAGAGTTCCGCTGTGGTGACCTCTTACCAGGAAAAAGCCGAAAGACAAACAACAACAACAACAACACTATTCCTCCACAGACACCTGCCTGCTTCATGGATCTCTAATTCACCTCATTTGCATGTTTTTTCAGCAGCAAATTGGGTAATTAGCATATAGTAGTGGTGTCTGTGCAGGAACAATGTAGGAGCTCGTGCACGTCCCAGGAGCTCGTTCCTGGATCGCTCGTCAGCCATATTGCGTGCAGCAGCTCTTGCACTATTCCTGCATACCGGGCAGAGCTTGCTGAATCCTGGGGCATATTTTAGCACACTCTTTGCAGGTGGTTTCTAAAGCCATAAAAAATAGGGCAGACCCAAAAATGTTCAGCAAGTTACCCTGTTATCAGTAGTACACCTCCAGCAAGATGGAACCCCATTATGATACATCTGTCTAAATTTTAATTGGACTATAAAAATATTTGCACTTACACTGACAACCAAACAATCTAAATTTATGAGATCTCTTGGCATAGCTTGGAATCATCCATACTCTATCCTTTATGCTACTGTCAATTTGTATGTTCAACAGTGTTTTCTATGCTTCGCTGACAAAGACTCTAATATCCTATACAGGAAAGAATGAGTTTTTAAAAGTTGTTTTCTTTACTTTCTCCTACATCGTGTAACCAGAACTTTGTTTATAGAAGCTGGAGTGTGTGGAAGTACAGTCCCCCACTACATCCATAGCAATTATTTTTAAAAAAGAAAACATTTTCTTTTTGATGAGCTCTGATAAGTTCAGATAAGATAATTCATTAGGAAGCCAATGTGAAATTAGCATGACATTAACACACCACCCTAAATAATATGCAAATAAGTAACTTTAATTATCATTATTAATAGAAGTAAACTTCTTACCAGAAATATTGTCAGCTAGATTCTTCAGCTGCTGCGCATTGTCCAGGACTTCAATACTTTGTGTATATGAGTTATATCGAACAGAGAATGGCATTGGAATTGTTGATGCAAAATTCCTGTTATGAAAGTGAAGCAGATAAAGTTTCCTTTATAAAACTGCAGGATATATTTCCAAACAATGATGTGTTATCATGTAAAACTGTTTTGTTTGTTTTGATAACTCCTTTAAAGTTTAGCCTCTCATATTTTTAACAGTCAGAATTAACTGTCACATTGTTTAAGGCTTGCATTTAAAAGTAGCTTAAAAGGAGACTAGTCATCCCTTAAGAACAAGGCTAAGAAGCAGATTTGACCATGAACCAATTCTTCTGTATAACTTCAATCTAAGACTATGTTATCAACTGATTAGAATATCATACTAATCAATCATACAGAATAAAAAGAAAAAAATGTTGGGGATGAATTGAATATGTTAATTTACCAACACAGATCTGATCAAATTTGTCAAAATGGACAGCCTGTTACATACATGAAGAGAGGTCAGAATCACTCAGTTATTATATTTTTTACCAATATGATTCAGTGCAATATCAACTATCAATTTAAACATTAAAATATCAATGCAGTTGCTAATTTGATTTGTGAAATGCCATCTATGATAGAAAATATGCCCTCCATATTTTACTTTCTCTAGGTTCAAAACTAGCTTATTCTTTATGTATGGGATTTGGAAATTTTATACAGACTTAGTAATTTTACTAAACATTGTGTAAGTCAGGTACACAGTGTGCAAGTTTGCTACTCAGTGTTTATGTCAGTTATACCAAAGTACTGCTGATACAAACGAGGATTTTAGAGATGGGAGATGTACACAATGTGTTGTCCCCTACACTTTGTCACTGAACGTCAGATATTAGACAGATGGATGAGTGTGATTGATCTGTATGATAGGCATGGCCTATTTTGCAGGCACTTACATGATTCAAAGACACAGAAAATAACAATTAAAATATATGTTATTTGCGGTTTACTATTGAAGCCTAGAAACTACGTGGGATGACCGTTCACACGATCGACCCAAAATTCTGAATGCGGAATAGCAAAATTCCGGCCAGGTCGAAAATGAATACATCGACACTCATAGTTTGATGTGTTCAACATAGCAGGAGGTGATGTCAGTCACCCATGCTATGCACCTTCACATACCATGACATTCCATAGGCAACGGTACGTGTATTTTACTATTTTGCAGGGGGGCAAGCCCCCTGCACCTCCCACACCCCCTGCAATTTACATATACCAACTCTGAGATCACACTACAGTGAGAAAATGGGCTATTTCTCTGTTCCTCACTGAACTGTGATCTCAATGCACAATGCTGAACTCAGATACTTGAACTACACTACCCATTCGCTGTAGTGTAGTCAATGTATTTTGAGTCAGCATTCTGCACATTGGAAAACTGCCTTTCAACCATATGCCAGTCAGCAGCAGTGACTTTGTCTAGTTACTTGTAAACCGTTATTTATATATTATTTAATGACATAATTCCTTCAAAAATGGTTGTGCATCTACTAGATCTTGTTGCTTATACATGAGTAAAGGAATAATAAAGAGGAAAACACGCTCACACACTCACACACACACACACACACACACACACACACACACACACACACACACACACACACACACACACACACACACACACACACACACACACACACACACACACACACACACACACACACACACACACACACACACACACACACACACACACACACACACACACACACACACACACACACACACACACACACACACACACACACACACACACACACACACACACACACACACACACACCATCTATCCCTTAGTTGTCCCCCAATCCCCAAACTAGTGTAAGTTCATTTAAGGCACAGGAGTTTACACAGTACTCTATTGTGGCTAGTGCTCCCTCCCAATCCCCATACTACTGTAAGTGCTGTTAAGGCACAAATTTAGTATCCCTCGTGGCTACTGTTTCCCCCCATCCTGATTCCTGTACTAGTGTAAGTACCCTTATGGCACAGGTGTAGTATCCCTGGTGGCTAGTGTTTCCCTTACCCCAGATCCCCATACTAGTTTAAGTGTTATTATAGTACAGGTTTAGTCTCTCTGGTGGCTAGTGCTTCACCCACTCCTGATCTCTATACTGTTGCTGGCACTATTATGGTATCTAGTGGTGCCCCATTCCCCTGATCCCCATTCGGCTTTGAATGATATTAAATAGACATGGCCTTTCGGCTATGTTCACAACAGAGATGGTGAGGCCAGACATGGTGACATACACGTCTGAGCAATTTTGTAACTCATTCAGAAAGTAAGTTCCTTCCTAAAGATGGTTCTGGGGGAGATGTAGTACATGGCTAATTAGCATATGCCTCTCCTCCGGGCTGCCTCATTAGCATACTGCACTGCTACACAGGCAGCTCTACATGGTACTGCACATCTTTGTGCTAGAGCACTATGTTGCAATGCAGTAGGACTGTTGCTGAATTCTAAAATGTTATCATGAAGTGTACATGCAGGTGTACCTATTAACAATAAATTTATAAATCCCCCTTGTATTTCTACTTTTATGATATTCCCCTAAATAAAAATATGCCCTGTAATATTACAACTTTTACAGACATATAGTGCATTACAGTCATTAGGCTCTGCTGAATGATTACCTTGTATGATGAAAACATTGAATATTTCAGCTCCACTTTTTAAAGAGTAAAAGGAGGTGAACCTTATCCCAAAAAGGTGCATAAGTGGCAAACAAAAATGGTTAGAGAAAAAGAAATAGACACAAATGTTTATTAGCAGAAAGTGGGCAAATAGATGCCTTTTCAACACTTCTATTTCTGCATATTTAGGTTCATAGGTTCATAGGTTTATACTAGGCTATCTGCCCAAGGGCATTTATAAGCCTAGCCCAGAGTTTTGTGGCTTTCGCCACCCCTTTAGTTTGGAGGATACTATGCCCATTATTTTGCTGTGCCTCTGTCAAGCAGTGACACTGAGATAATCCCTGGGGTATATCTGCGATCTCCCATCCATTGGTCAAGATTTCTCTTGAACAAAGCCAGCGAGGTGCTCTGCCTCACATGTACTGGGATTTTGTTCCACAGCATATGGAGTCTCTGGGTGATGAATCTGTCCCTCCAGAACGTCCTATTAATAACCGTGTCAAGGTTTAAGTCTCCCGCCCTTGTAGTGCTGAGGGATCTAGATTTTTTGAGGTGAAGCATGTTCATCAATTCTGGGTTGGACATGGCCCTGTATGTCAGGCACAGGTCACCTCTGAGCAGACGGTAAGCGACTGAATAGAGCTGGAGTTCCTTCAGTCGGGCAGCATAGGACATATTTTTGAGACCCTTTATCCTTTTGGTGAGGAATTTTTGGGGCCTTTCCAGTTGCTGCAGGTGTCGTGTCAGATACATTCCGAATGGGGCATTGTACTCAATCATTGGTCTGATGAGCGATGAGTACAGGGGGATGATGACTTCCCTTGATCTAGATGTGAATCCCTTCATGATCAGGTGGGCAATGTAGAAGGTCTTCCTAACTACTTTGGCAATGTGAGTGTCAAACGAAAGGTTACTGTCAACCTGGGTCCCCAGATCCCTGATAACCTCTTCTGAGCTCAGTGGGTTGCTGCCTATATGGTAGCTAGGGGTAACCTTGTTTTTCCCAAAGGGTATGACTATGCATTTTTTGGCGTTTAACTTTAGGCCATGGCTCTGGCACCAGTTAACCATTTCTATAAGACCCTTCTGCAGGATATCTGTGTCAGATGTGTTCTCAACTATGGCGCCCAGTTTGCAGTCATCTGCAAATTTTGTCAGCCATAATCCTCCTGTGTTTGCTTGTACTTCTGAAAAGTAGATGCCGAACAGGAGTGGGCCCAGGACAGAGCCCTGTGGGACACCACTTGTGACAGGCTTTGAGTCTGACATGGCGCCAGCAACTCTGACCCTGTGGGTTCTGTCACTTAGCCAGTTTGCAACCCATCTTGTGACGTATGGGTTTACATTTAAGCTGATGAGTTTTTCAATGATACCTGAGTGGGGTATTGTGTCGAAAGCCTTTGCCAGGTCAAGGTAGGCTGTGTGGACTGCCTTTCCCTCATCAATGGCCTTGGTGACTGTTTTGAAAAAGTCAACCAAGTTTAAAAGGCATGATCTGCCTTTGACAAAGCCAAACTGGGTCGGATCCAAAGTCTGCAAGTCCCCTATGTCTTTATTTATGAGTTCCATTATGATACTCTCCATAGCTTTGCAGATCAGACTTGTCAAGCTGATGGGACGGTAATTTCCAGGGTCAGTGGAGGCATCGCCTTTGTGAAGTGGGACCACAGTTGCCGTACGCCACTCCTTAGGCATGTATCCTGAGGTGAGGCTAAGATTAAACAGCTGCCCTAACTGTGGGTTTAATTTCTCATTGAGTTCGTGGAGCACACAACCGGGGACACCATCTGGTCCCATGGATGCTGTGTTTTTTGCCTTGGAGAGAGCAGTTCTCACCTGAGCGCTTGAGATGTTTGGGGGGTTGCAATCCTCTGGTATAGATATCTCACCTTTTGGGGCGGGGAGTTTGCACTGAACCTGTCAGCCAGTATGTTGGCAATGTCTGTAGGTTCAGTAATTTTTACATCATTTTGAACTAATTCTGAGCATATCTGGAAGTTTCCTCACATGTTTCTAACATAGCTAAATAAGGCCTTATGATTGTCTTTTGAGTCCTTAGCGATTTTTCTCTCAAAATTTGCCTTGGATGATTTTATGAGAGCTCTTAGTTTTTTACTTATAATGATCAAATGTGTTTTCCCTTTTAAGGATTTTGCTCTATCTTGTAGTAGCTTCCTCCTTTTGTTGTAGAGTTTGTTTATGGCTGGGGTCCACCAGACTGGACGCTTGCCTTTGGTACAAAGAGTCTTTGTTTTGTTTGGGATTGCCTGATCCATGCAGTCCTGTAGGTGCTGGTAGAAAGCATTTGTAAGTGATTCAGCGGCTTGAGTAATGGTTTCCGCAGGCTCGGGGGCCTTAAAGGAGACCACACCAGTTTTTAGAAGTGTGAAGTCGGCTTTTGAGAAGTTCTTCACTGTGGTCTTTTTTATCTCAGGTGGGGGGGGGGATGTGGACTTCTAGTGAGATTAGTTTGTGGTCTGATCTCACCAGTGAGGGGTATACTTCCGGTGTTGAACATTGTGACCCCATGTTCGTGATGATGAGATCTAGTATGTTTTCTCCTCTTGTGGGGATGGTGACTAGTTGTTCCATGGCATTTGAGTTTATGAACTCTAGGAACCTTTGGGCTAAGGTGTTGGGGCTTGAGTAGTGATCCCAGTCTATATTTGGGTAGTTGAAGTCACCTAGTATGATGGTGTTTGGAGATACATTTATCCCCTCCAGTGTTTTCAGGAAAGCTATGTGAGGTTCCAGAGATTGAGAGGGTGGCCTGTAACATGCTACAAATTGCAGAGCAGTCTTGCCTATGGTTAATTGCACCTGGATGGTCTCCGATGCATCGTGCGTTGCCACCAACCTTGAGGTGTGGGTGTCCTTGATGAATATAGACACCCCCCCTTCTTGGTGTTGGCCGGATTTTGGGGCCGGAACGCATGATATGAGGTAAAACCTGATAGTGCCGGGGTGCTCTCTGGAGCCTTGAACCAGGTTTCTGTCACAGCACAGACATCGATGTTCTCCATACTGAGAAGGGCCTCGAAAAGTGCATCTTGAGATTGAGACTTCTGGCATTGAGCAGCATTACCCTTAGTTTTTTTCCTTTTTTATGTTCTAGGGTGGTAGGTTTAGAATTTGAGCCTTGCCTAAAAAGGCACTATGGGGGTGGCAAGAGCCTTTACCAATATCCGAAGCCCAGGGTGACAGGTGCAAGCCGTCCCTTGAAGCAGCGTGGCTTGTCCAGCATGTCATCCCAGGCAGACAGACATTGGATCCCCTTTGAATGACACCAGAGTTTAAGCCAATTATTAAAGCTGATCATCTTGTCTCTGTATTGTGGCATCATTCTAGGTGAAGGTAGGATACTGCTCAAGGTCAGGGTCATACCTGCCTGGGCTACATAATCAGAGAGCTCCTCTATGTCTCTTTTCATGTAGTCCAAGGAGGTACGTCTCAGGTCGTTCACACCAGCGTGGACAATGACAGAGTCGTACTTGTACCTGCTGTTGAGAGACCTGAGTGCTTGCATTATGTGGCGGATTCTAGCACCCGACAGGCAGCTTACTGTGACCTTCTCCTTACTCAATCTGGTGAGCGGGATGTCAGTGTGTCTGACTATGGAGCCACCAATGATGAGTGTGTCTGGCATTGTGTTTTGCCTTAAGGGCCGTGACTGTTTGGCACACTGACTATGTGGTCTATGTGTTGAATGTGTTGTGTCCTGAGGTGGCAGTTGTTTGGGTGTCTGCTTTGGTGGCCTCTGCTGTTTTGGTAGATTTTTGATCAGAGCCTCCGAGTATGTCTTTGTGCATTTATGTGTATGATTTGAAGTTTTGATAGTACTATGTGAGACTGGGTTTGTGGTGTGTGTGGTTACCTTCTCCTCCTGTCTGGTCTTGCCAGTCCTATGTTGAGAGAGCTCAGCCTCCAGTTTGGCTATATAGTTGCATCTCGCATGTATTTGTGTTTTGTGGAAGAAGGAGAGGGTTGTCCGTGTACATGAGACAATTGTAACATTGCCTCAATATTCCCAGATTCACCAGCTGAGCAGGAGAAGACACTAGCAACTGATCCCTCGACATGCTAGAAGGAATAGACAAAGACTTTAAAAAGACTCCGAGGGATGTGGGTGATCGAAAAGGGGTTTTGGCTGGTGGGGTACTATGTATAATAAAAGCGCTATATCAAAGTAAAAAAATACTTTAGGAGCAAGTGCTAGGCTTTACAGATAAAGAATAGTCTACTTAAGAATCAAGTAGAGCTGAACTTTTTAGATATAGAATACGCTGGTTTGATCAGCAGTACAGTTCAAGGAAGGCTGTTTTAAGGGAAAATTTGAAGAGTGGACTTTAGGCAGCCCGAATAGTTTAACCTTGATTAACCGCCGCTGCTCTTGTGGAAAAGACAGGAAATTACCCAAAATGGCCAATAAACTACAAGTTACTGCCTTAAACCACTCCTCTGAGGACCAACAGGCAGCTCAGTACACCCACTCTCACTGGTGAGTAAAGAAACTCCCCCCTGACCAAACAAGGAAAATGGAGAAACACAGGAACCAAGACAAAGCCCAGGGATCAGCAAAATCTGATCTCTGGAACAAACTATTAGGAAAGTATGGAAAACAAGAGTATTTTTTTTGTTTTTTTCAAGTTTTTTTTTCGATAGGCAGAAAATACAATAAATGCTGTGTTTTTCGACTAATTGCTATCAAAAGCTAGTACACTTGAGTATATTAGCCTGTTGTTTAACTTTTAAGCAAAACTTAAACAAGCAAGTGCAACAAACAATTTTATGTATGAATGTGATTTTTCTAATGTCTGTAAATGTGCAATCCTTTTTTGTTTAAGGATTGTCTAAAATTGTAATAATTTAAGTATGTTATGTTATTTGCTACTGTTATTTGAATGTTTATAGAGCTTTTCTTCTTACATCTTCATTAAAAATTGGCTTCTTCCAAACTGGACATCCCAGTTATCAAGATATAACTAAATAAATTCAGAGCACATGAAAATCTATCTGACAGGAAAGAAAGTTGGGACTGCAAAAGTGAAGTACTTAACTGATTTGTCACACTGACTAATGCACTAACATGCAGTAACTGCATTTTTACCAAAACCTCAACTTAAAAAAATAAAACCTGTCAGGCATTGATATATTAAACTTAGAAAATGTCACCTTTCGGGTTCAAATCAAATAAAACACAGACTGTGCCTGATGGTGCATACCTTATAAAATAACATATGTCTGCTAATGAGATTGTGAATGCCACTAACAGCTGATATACATGTGATTGGGGACTGGTATAATGGTTAAGGTGTTTCACTCACTAACACAAGGTATAGTGTTTTCCCTTGCATTCTTGTGGCAGAAGAGTGTGGATATAGTCTTGTCTGAGTTGGGTATTGCTGAAGGAAGGATCATTGTGTGATTTCCTATCGGCAGACTAGTTTAAAACTATTAATTTCACCTGTATATAAGCCTTGTATTTGCACATTTTTGGCTCAATTAACTGGGGTTGCTTTGTGTTTGGCATCTTTTGCCAGAGATCCAGAGTGCTTCTCCTCGAATCTATGCTAGCCAAAGCTAAGAACAAGAAATTAAGCTTATTTTAAGTTTGATTTGCACTTTTTCATCTGTATTGTACTGTTTTACTACATTAATTTGCTCCCTTTCTGGCTGTTTTTTACTGTTTGTGTCTGCTTATTACTTGCACTTATTTTGCACTGAAATTTTACTTAGCATAGACTAGGCCCAGACTTGCTGAATCTAGCCATTTTTTCATATACTTGAACTCAAATCCAGTATCTTACATTAAGAAGGGCTCCCCTGCATTCTTGTGGCAGAAGAGTGTGGCTATAGCCTTGTATGGGCTGGCCATTGCTGGAGAAAGGATCATTGTGTGAATTCTTGTTAGCAGACTAGTTTAAAACTGTTTACTGTCACCTGTATATAATCTGTTTTTTGGCTCAATTAACCTGAGCTGCTCTGGGTTTGGCATCCTTCACCAGAGGTCCAGAGTGTTTCTGCTTGAATCCAAGCCATCCAAAGCTAAAAACTAGAAATTAAGCTTATTTTGAGTTTGATCTATACTTTTTCATCTTTATTTTACTGCTTTACTGCACTAATTTGCGACTTCTTGACTGTTTTCACTGTTTGTGCCTACCTATTAATTGTACTTGTTTTGCACTGAAATATTGCCTAGTTAGCACAGATTAGATCCAGACTTGCTGAATCTAGCCATTTTTTTCATACACCTGAACTCAAATCCAGCCATCTTACATTAAGCAGGGCTCCCCTGGACCCTTGTGGCAGAAGAGGGTGGATATAACCTTGTCTGAGTTGGGCATTGCTGGAGGAAGGATCATTGTGTGATTTCCTACTGGCAGACTAGTTTAAAACTGTTTAATTTTGATGGTATATAAGCCTTGCATTTACTCATAGCTGCACACCTCATAACGGGGGTTAGCATTGCCTTGTATAGATGCAAACATCTGGAAACTATTTTTTCCGTAGACACCAGTCAGTTAAACCCTCTCAGGTTCACTGCTGCTCTGTGGGCAATGCAGCTGCACACTTCTGCACTGCAGGGAACTCAGCTGAGCAGCTTCACCCCACTTTTCATTCCTAATCTTCTACAGAATAATCCCCCTTGTTAATCCCAGAGCAATAGTTGATCTAATTTGCCATCTCACAAATTAGTACTTAAGAATTACCTGCTACTATGGACAGTCAGCTTTCCAAATTTCTCCAACTAGCTTGATTAATGTGGGCATCCTGAGGCAATGCAGCAATTGCCTCATGTATACTGACAACCCTTGCTCCTAAAGCAAACAAATATGGTATGTGAAAGATGTAACTATACCATGAAACTAGAATCAGCCCTCTCACATAACAGTAAACAAGACATCAAATAGGTTGTCAGCACACACACCTCTCCACTCACAGAAGATAAGGTCAAGACATATAAACCCATATATGTAGAGGTACTCAGTAAAAGCCTACAAAAAGACCAGAGACCTCCCAGGTGCAAACGACCTACACATATTGGTACAAGAACAGAATCTACCACTACACATAACAACACACATATCAGTGTCTCAACAATTAAGCCCCTAAGGCAAAACATCTTTAGACCTAATGTTATAGGTGACTCAGTAGTGAGACACACAGATGTCCCCCTCACCAGTCTGGACAAGGAGAAGGTCATGGTCAGCTGCCTGTCAGGTGCCAGGACCCATCAAATCACGCACACACTCAAGTCACTCAGCAACAATTACTGTTATGAATCTGTCATAGTACACGTTAGAGTGAATGACTTGAGATGTACCTCTCTGGACTATATGAAGACAGACATGATTGAACTCTCAGATTATGTGTCCCAGGCACGTATATCCCTAGCCCTAAGCAGCATTCTACCTTCACCTAGGATGATACCACAATACAGACAAAAAAAAATTGATTTCAATAACTGGCTTAGTTTCTGGTGTCACTTCAGGTGGAGATCCAGTATCTGACAGCCTGGGAAGACATGGCCATGCTGCTTTACCAGGGATGGCCTTCACCTGTCTCTTCAAGGCTTTCAGATACTGGCAAAGATGCTTGCCTCCCCCATAGTGCCTTTTTTAGGCAATGTCAAAACAACAAAACTTCTGATGTAAAGAAATCCACTAGAGACAAACTCAAGGTCATGCTGCTTAATGCTAGGAGCCTAAACAGTAAACTGCACTCCCTGGATGCAATCCTCACCTCGGAAGATATTGACGTTTGTGCAGTTACTGAAACTTAGTTCAAGGCCACAGACAGCACCCCAGCAATGCAATGCTACAATGCCTTTCACATGTTCACACCCAAAGGTGGAGATGTATATATCTTCATTAAATAGAAATACACCTTGAGACTAGTAAAACAGTATGACTCTCTTGATCTACTCCAGGTCCAAATAACTATAGGCAAAATACCCTACTACATCATCGCTAGCTACAGGTCCCCCACCATGAACCAGGAGAAGGACACCACCTACCTGGACTTATTAGAATCGCTCAATATACAGCCAAATACCTTTGTCATGTGAGATTTCAACTATCCTTCCATCGATTAGGCAACTTACATGAGCACAAATATGATTGCTCTGAAGTTCCTGGATTTTGTTAATTAAAATATCCAGGAACAGTCAGTCTGCACCCGAACAAGGGGTTCAAATGTCATAGACCTAATGCTCATCAACATGGGGGGGGGGAGTCACTGCACTACTCCCTGTGTGTTTCCATCCCTGGTAAGCTCAGACCATAAAGTAGGCTCATTTGAAGTAAAGATCAGACCTGATATCCCTACAGGAGCAAATAAAACGGAAACATTTCTGCAAAGCAAACCATAGCCTATTACGTGATGGTATAAAAAGTTTCAAAGCCCCTGCTAACACAGCCAATGACCCTTATGCAGAATAGTAAACAAATGCCCTATATAGCTACTTAAACAAATGTATTGACTCAGCTGCACCTGACAGGACTAAAACTAGGTCCACCGAAAAAATAAGCCACATTGGTAGACTGTAAGTATAAATAAGTTATATAACAAAAGAATGAAACTGATATAAGAACAGGAGGGAACTTACTCAACAGAGGAAGAATACCCTCCATAGCTTATACAAGAAAATCAGATATATTGCAAAGTCCTCTAAGGCTAGTTATGTAACCAAATTTGCATCCCTAGCTAAAGACAGCCATAAGGCATTCTTTAGCAACATCTGAAACGTAAAAGGGAATGCTTAGCTGTATGCCGAACTTATAGTGGACAGCACCACTCATACTGAACCTGAGGAAATTGCCAACCTGCTAGCTGACCGATTTGGCAATAACTTCTACCCCCTGTCCCCACCAGTCATACCCCAAAGCATTCCTGACATCAGTCCTCTACCGATTATCTCCAAAGAATGGTTCATACAAGTGCTCTCCAAGGCCAAAAACACAGCTTCTATAGGACCAGATAACATCCCAGGTTGCTTACTAAACAATCTAAAACAAGACCTAGTGGAGCCATTTGGCATTCTCTTTACCCATAACCTGAGCACTGGCTTTGTTCTGGCTGAGTGGAGAACAGCAACAGTAATCCCCTTGCATAAAGGGGGTCCATCATCTGAGTCTAACCAGCCTTATCTGCAAGGTCATGGAAAGAATCATCCTGGACCTTATCAACAAGGACACAGATGACCTTCAAACTCTCGACCCAACCCAGTTTGGTTTTAAGGTTGGATCTTGCAATACACACCACCTATCTTGATCTAGCCTAGGCTTTTGACACAATACCCACTTAGGGATCATTTAGAAATTCTCCCAGCTGTGGATTAATCCACACATTAATAGATGGGTAGCCAAGTGACTCACCAACAGAGCATACATTGTCAAAGTTGGGGAGTCCATCTCCATCAGTAGATTATTTACCAGTGGGGTACCACAAGGATCTGTGCTGGGCTCTCTACTATTTGGAAGCTATTTCTCTGAGGTCCAAGCAAAAGTAGTTGGCCTGTGGCTTACGTGGGGGGAAATCACTGAGTCCCCCAAGGATGTAAACATATTACAGAAGGGGCTGATGCAGACAAATGATTGCTACCAAAGTCATGGTATAAAACTAAATGCAAAAAAAAATGCCTCATCATCCCCTTTGGCAAAGAAGTAGCCCCTGCTAATTATGATATAGCTAGAACCCCCCCTAAGTTCAAATCTAGTGGTGTGAGTCTTGGGAACACAGGTTGATAGCAATCTAAACTTCGATCACCATGTGTCCATAGGGGTAAGGAAAGCCTTCTACATTGAACATCTCATAAATAAGGGCATCACATACATGACTAAGAAGGTTATAACTCACTGTACTCGACCCTTACCAGACCACTAGTTGAGTACAATGCTCCTTCTGTTTGTATTTCACCAGAGACCTGCAGCAACTGGAGAAACCACAGGGGTTTCTAACCAAGAGATGGAGGGCCTCCAAAACATGACCTAAATGAAAAGACTGAAAGCCCTGTCACTATACTCTGTATCATACAGGCTACAGAGGGGTGACCTGTGCCTGGCCTACAAAGCAGTCTGACTCTGCCTTAATGGAAATGCTGCAAATCCACAAATCAAGTGGGACAAGAGTCACTTGCTCCAGGGATCTCAACCTGTGACATTAACAAAACATGTTGGAGAGACAGATATATCTCCCAGAGATTGCCACTCCTCTGGAATAAGCCACTTCATGTTCAACAGAGCTCCTCAATGACCCTATTTAAGCATAACCTTGACAATTGGATGGGTGACCATAAATTCACCATGGGGGGGGTGGCACCTATTTCCCTCATAGACAAGGGTAGTTGGTGCTGATCACAGAATTGTTTTGCTAACAATAACTACCTAGCTATGGTTAATTAGGGTACATTGGTTTTTTACATGGTTAGGCTTGCAAAGGCCCTAGATCCATTTGCCTAGTAACCTCATATAAACATATGAACGTATGAAACAAAATACATAGCACTATGTGTAATCTTCATGATTTTTTGTACCAGGCATGCACGTTTATCATTTGTTTATTTAATCCTTGTTGACTGGGCTAGTACTACTAGGCCAGTGTCTGTTTTCAGAACAGAACTGAGGTAATATTTATATTGAATAGGGGGAATTTGGCCAAGGCAACAGTGAATTTCCCCTGTTTGCCATTGTTGTGAGTGGGACTCATTTTGCAGGAACACTTCCTCTTTCCATTCCAGGCACAGAGGCAACCAAGAGAAGCAGGGAGGCAGATGGAGAGAGAAGGAGATAATGGAGTGGTGAGATAAACGGAAGAGAAAATAAATAGTGGTGAAATGGAAAAGAAAACAAATGCAGGGAAAGTAAAAGAAGGCAAAAGGGGAGTAGCAGAAAAGAAGGCATAATAAAATGAAAAAACAGAAGTACATATTATCAAATTTGCAGATGATACAAGAGTTGTGGGCCTCATCAGGAATGATGATAAGACAGCCTACAGAGAGGAGGTGAATAAGTTCATAAGTTGGTGTTATAACAATAATCTTGCGGTAAATGACAAGACCAAAGAAATAATTGTGCACTTCAGGAAGGGCAACAGAGAGCACTCCCCACTCGTAATCAATGAAGAAACAGTTGAGAGAGTAAAAAGCACAAAATTTCAAGGGGTACACATTGCAGAAGACTTGACGTAGTCAGCCAGCACAAATGCCATCATTAAGAAGGCGCACCAATGGCTTCACTTCTTGTGAAGGTTGAGGAGAGCAAACCTACCATCAATGGCTCTCACAATCTTCTACAGGGGCACCATCGAAAGTATACTGACAAACAGCTTTACAGTATGGTATGGAAGCTGATCTGCCTCTGAGCACCAGTCCCTCCAGAGGGTACTGAATGTGGCTGAGAGGATTATCAGGAACTCCCTCCTGTCCATACAAGACCTGCACATGTCCAGATGTCTCAGCAAGGCATGGAAAATAACCAGGTATAGCACTCATCCTGCTTACACACATTTAACATCAAAAAGGCACTTTTGATGCATATGATGCAAAACCACGAGATTCAGAAACAGCTTCTTACCACTAGCCATCAGGTTACTGAACTCTAGGAACAGTACCCTTCACACTGGACATTAAGACAGTAATCCAACAATACTGAAAAGTCTCTATAGTGCAATATGTAACAAGGTCTTACCCACACTCAGACAAGAAAGTCAGCAGTAATTGAACTGAATTATCTTACTGTGCAGTATAAATATAGGCCTTAAATCAATTGCTTAAGTGCTTTTTCTCCAGTGAAAATAAACTAATAACCTAGTAATGAGCGACAACCTATTAAATCAGTGAAATAATGCAAGCATTTATTATTGTTGTTTATTGTCTGTGTCTATAGAATTTTGTGTATTATTGTCATGTTAAATGTAGTCTATGTATTGTATACACACTGAGCCCAAGAAACACAATTTAGCTCAGTTCGCACTTGTGTGAATCAAAGTGACAATAAAGTTTACTTTGACTTTGACTTTGATGTGGTAAGCATTCAAAGTAAAGAAAACAAAGAAATGGACTGTTATGAAGTTAAGTGAAGTGTGGGGCAATTTAATAGCTCCTTTGGGTGAAAAGCACTTGAAGTAAGAGCATTTATTCTTATTATCAAGGAGACATTTTGTGACATTATATCTGATACTGTTTTTTCAATGGAAAATTTTCTTGGAGAATATGAAAGAACCCAATGGAATCTTGATGTGATAACACATTTTACAGGGAAACAAAAAAGAAAATTCATGTACAATTTCGAACAGAGTTTGAAAGGACATTTGCAAACATTATGTAAAGAAGTACTGGACATGAAAAGGTTTATGATCAATGGGTTTATGGACTGGTGGATGGGATTGTAATATTGTGTTAAAAATAGAAAGAGAAAAATATTATACCAGGCATGATAAATGTGGAGGATAACAGGGATGATGTAAAATACTGAGGACAATCCAAAACATTTTTGTGGAAAAGAAGGAATTTGATTAGTATCTGTGATAAAACAAAATGTTACATTTGTAGGAAAATGGGACATGATTCAAAAAATGTGAATTGAATTGTTATAAATGTAACAAAATTGGACAGTTACGGATGGATTGCAAAAATGAAAATAAAAGTAAGAAAAAAAGATAAAGAAAAAGAAAACAGAAGAAAATGAACAAAGAGAAGACATTTTAGATTTAGTTGAAATAGAGGTAAAATTGGATGAGAAAAAATCATACAAAGGACATAGAAGAAGGTTCTGAAATAAGTGATGAAGAAGACATAAAATGGGTGGTAGTAAAATAAAAAAATAATTATATTGGTAAAAGGGAAAAAGACAGAAAAATGAAAATGTAAAAGGATAAGTACAAAAGGAAAAAATAAATGAAATTAATGAACAAAGAATATATACAGCTAATGATTGGGGGATGGTATAATGGTTAAAGTGTTTAACTCACAGACACAAGGTACAGTGTTTGATTCTCACCATAGAGGGGGAAAGTGGCTAGGCTTAGAATGGCCTATTAAGAAAGCTACTCTATTAGTTAGGTATGAACTTATGACACCATTAATCTAAGGAAAAAAATGAAAATTTTAGTGTGCTTTCTGTAAATATGAATAATATTCGATTCATAGGTTAGGCTGTAGCTGTACTAGGCTAACTGCCCTTGTGAGATATTTTAAGCATAGCCAATTACCCCATTTAAAAATCAAACCCTAAACTTTGTGTCTATAAGATAAACACCTTAACCACTATGCAAACCTCATTAAGAATATAGCAAGAAGAATAGGATTTTTGAGTGTGTAATACATGTGATGTAGATGTAATTATATTAGAAGACACAGAATATTTAACAAATGAAAAAAGATTACAAACAGAGAAACTATGGAGAGGAAAGATTATCTGGAAGTAGGGAAATTAGAAATGTTTTGTACTAGTCATATTCTATAGAAATACAGAAGATATTAAATGGTAAAATTAGCAAAATGGGAAGATTAACCATTGTATATTTAAAATGGAAGGTACAAGTATACAGAATTATAATACTATATGCTTAGACTAATCATAAAGAAAGGGAAAGATTATTTCAGATTTTAGACTACATAGTGATAAACATCAGTATTATAATAACAGGAGACTTTAACTGTGATTTAAGAGGCAAGAGTAAAAATAAAGGAAATTATAGAAAAATGTTATAAGATGTGGTAAGTTAAAACTTTGGGACACAAATTCATGGACTTATAAAAGGGGTATGTATAGAACTGAAATAGATTATTTTATAGTATTGGGGAAAAAAGTTATGTACTCACCATAATGTTTGATCTGTGTTGTCCATTTTCATTCTTCCTCAGCTGTTGGGTTTGGATTGGATCCTCAGATCCAACTTGGCTACTTCTTCCAGCTCATGGAATACTGAAACTCTCAAGCTCCTCCCTTTACCCATTATGCCCTAATCACATAACATACCTCAGATATTGTTTGCTGCTCCTTATACCTGAAAAGCAGTGAGAAATAATAGTATAACAGAATCTGTGACTCAAAGAAAGGAAAAGGAACACAGTTCCTACAACATCTTTTGATCTTTCTAAGAGTCAATCAAGGAGGGGGGTTGGTGGGAGAGAAGCTGAGGAAGAATGAAAATGGACAACACATATGGAATGTTATGGTGAATGCATACATTTTTTATTTGAAGTTGTCATTTTTATTCATTTCTCAGATGTTGGAACATTATCCCCAGCTACCTAAATCCCAGGAGGACTCTAAGGAAGGATATTTCTGAGCACAGCTGAACCAAATGTTCTTCCTCTAGAGACCAAATCCAATTTGTAATAAGCAATAAAGGTGTGAGGATTAGCCCATATTGCAACCACACATATATCATCCAAGGAAGTTCTAGACAAAAAGTCTGAAGAAGTTGCCAATGATCTAGTGGAATGGGATTTTGGTGGTTTTGGTAAAGGCAAACCCACTTTTTGTATACAAAATTAATACAGCCAGTCAGTCAACCATTTGGCTAAGGTTACTTTAGAAAGTGGTTTGCCTAATTTTGATTCCAAAAAGGAAACAATCAATTGTTCTGATTTCTTCCAATTTTCGGTTCTGTGAAGATTAAAACATAACTGTCTCTGAACATTCAATAGATGCAACATTTATTTGAGAAATTTGGAAAGAAAACTAGAAGGTCAATAACTTGATTAATATTGGATTCTGACACCACCTTAGGTAGAAAGGAAAGATTGGTCCATAACGATAATCTAACCTTATGAAAAATCAAATAAGGAAGTTTGAATAGCAAGCCCTGTAATTCCAGTACTCTTCTGGCAGAACTAATAGCAACTAAAAAGATTGTTTTCCAGGTCAAAAATTTTAGCTCACACTTAGCTGATGGTTCAAAGGGGCATTGGGTTAAAGTTTGTAAAACAATGTTTAAATCCCAAGGAAAAGCGGAGTCCTTTAACAGAGGTCTAAGCAGGGGTCCCAGAAGTTGCCGAAGGCTGTGGGGGCGGAGGGCAAAAGCGGCACTTGATAAGCTAATAGGGCAATTTTTTAACTGTCTGCTGCTATGACAATAGCATATTCATGACTACCATAACAGAAGAATATCCATGACACAAAATGTATATAGTGTAAATATAAGTTACATTTGGAATGACTGCACAGAATTACAAATGAAGCTAATGTTGCACCTGCATGGTATCTGATTCAGTAGCCATATATTCAAAAGTTAGTAAAAAAAGGCAGTAGTGCTGTAACATACTTATTGTTGCCACACAGAAAGCAACCACCACAGGAGAGTGGTGGGAAGCTACTAAACACTTCAGTTGGACTTTAGAAAAAAAAAGTCTAAATGAAGTGTTTAACAGCTTCCCACTGCTCTTTTGTGGTGACTGCAGATTACTTACTGTTAATACTGTAGTGTCTGACTTGAGCTTAACATAAGTAAGAGGTACTTAATAAAAGCTTGGTAAGAATGTTTAAAATATCAGAATGGTGTTTAACAAGCATGTTTTTCCCCAAATTTGGAGCATAATCGCAGTGTTCCATATAGTACAAGTCATTATCTTTCAAAAATACGACATAAAATGCTTCACAGAACATCTAGAACCTAGTAGTATGCATAACTCTGGTTGGAGAAGTGGAGCTTGACACATGCTTATTGAGGGCTTCTACCCTGGACTCACCTGTTCTACAAACGGCCCTGCTCAGAAGTGTGCACAGAAGGCTGCTATAGCTTGCATTTGTGGATGGTGGGGGCTGGGAACAGTGAGGTTATTTCTTAAATGCTCCTCAAAATTAAACCTCAGAGGTGTCCACAGAAAGTCACTATAACTTGATTGGGACTGCGGGAAATGTTATTATTTCTTGAAATTTCCTCACAATTAAACCTCAGAAGAATGCACAGAAGGTCACTCTGATTTTTTGTGGTGTTGTGACAGTGTAGTCATCATTTCTTTAACTTTTCATACAATCATAGTGGGGTGTAAAGGGGGGTGGGTAGGGGCAGTGTACTGTCTAGGAGCAACTTGCTGGAATACATGACTCTGTTATTTTTTTTTCTCTTTTCTCACAATCATATATCAAATGTGTATATTTAGGTGGCTAAGAGGTAAGGGTAAGGTGACATATTGTGAATATACAACCGTGATCAACAAGTAAAAATATGTTAGTATATTCCGGTTGTCAGATGGATACACAGATGGTAGCTGTCTTTTAGGGATGGAGCTGAAGTGGTAAGCTGCATGATTTGTGGTATCAGCAAACTGAAATATATGAATGAGGCCATTTATTCATTCATTTTCATCCCAATCTAACATCAGACAGATACACAAACGGTGAACACTGTTTTTGTTTTCTTTTAACAGGGACAGAGGCATTATTCTAAGATATGACTCATATTTATTCAGTTTATTGGGAACTATTTTTTGTCAGCTTTGATCATTAAGCATTGGGCACAACTACTGTCTTCCTTGAAAGAAAAGAAAAAAGACTGAATTTCTTTAGTTAGTCATGACTTTTTCCCAGGCCATAATTGTGAGAAAAGGTAGGGAAAAATATATTAAATGTACCTGACAGTATCTAAAATCTTATGGTTTCTAAGGATCAAGCAGCAGCCTCCAGGCTGTCAGCTTAATTCTGTTATTTTCTCCACAATTATGACACTACAGTCTTGGACATTTAGCGAGTAGAGAGTAAGAATGAAATTCTTTCTTTCTTTAGCCACAATTCTTGTTAAGGCTATATATATGTCTCAAATCATTTGAAAGAAACCTCTAAAATTCAGCAGTGAGAACCCAATGGCTTGGAGGCAGGGGCCGAAACTTCTGGCTTAATTTGATTATTTCCTTCTCATTTATTATGGGGTAATTGTGGACTGTTAGGATATATTGAAACAATGCAGAAAAAATCTGGAGTGCAACAAAATATGAGAAAACAAGAAAAAAGGTAATCTAAATGGTGTGGCAAGGCCAGAATGAAGGGAAAGTAGGTGGCACACTGGGGTGGGGGAGGGCAGTGGACAGAATGGGGCCCATGGAGTCCTTTTTCAAGGGTTTCATTTTACCAAAAGCCAGAGTCAAAATATTCAGTACTGCCAGGGACTGCCCATTTAAGTACATCACTAAGCTTATGTTACTCACCATTAAACACTTCATAACACTGTAACACCTGGATAAGAAAAAAGTATGCAACATGCTTGGTTTTGTCAGAATCTGGTATACAAAAATATTTTTGATTGTATCTTTATTTATCTTTATTTACTACTAAGTATCATATGCTTGGTTGCATAATAATACTATATATGCCCTTGTAGACACTCCTCAAGCTGTTTAACTTAAGTTTAGCTACTAGCTTTGTCTTTGACAAGTAAAAAACTGCAGTGGTAGTACTGCTTGATAAGGGTGGCATTACAACTGACCTGGGTAGTTAAAGCCCTATCGGCCCTAGAAAGCCTCATCTGTGAAACCATGGGGTGGTATCATAACTAACCTCATAAACTGTGATGTTAAGACTCTTGTTTAACTTGACCCCCAACAGTTTGGCTTTGTGAAAAGTAGATCCTGTCTGGTTAATCTGGTAAACTTCTTCAGAAGAGTTACAGAGGCTATTGATGATAGCCATGACTGTGTATCTTGACCTGGTGAACATCTTCAGTACCATTCCTCATGCTGGCATCATACAAATGCTAATTGCTTTAAAATCAACCCATATGTGGTAAGCTGGATAACAAACTGGCTAAAAGACAGAGCCCACACAGTGTAAGTTGCAGATGCCTTATCAGTAAATATCAAAGTGACCAGTAGTGTCTTTCTGGGCTTAATGCATGGGATCTCTTGTTTTTGGCATTTACTTCTCAAATTTCCAAGCGGAGAGCCAAGAACTCTGGCACTTAAAGTCTGCAGATGACTGCATACTAGAAGTTGCTATTAAGTTACCCTACAATACCTGAACTCCCTTGAATGAATTCTCACAAGTAAACCCTTGGTGTACTAAAATGAGCTCAAATTAAATGCTAAAATGTGTGGTGTCGCTTTTGGTACACAGCCCCTCCTCTTATCTTACTGTATAGTCCACACACCACTACAAAATGAAAATGTTGTCAAGGACCTAGAAACTTAGACTGATAGCTCCCTCTCTTTTGACTATCATGTGACAACAGTTATCAAGAAATCCTTTTATTTAGCCCACCTAACTGCCAAGAGAATATCATCAGTCTAAACAGGTAATCGCTTTCTTAAGAGTGAGCATTGCTCAAGTCAGTTATCAAGTACAACAAATCCCCTTCTGGATTATTTCACTAAGCATATCAAACAATTAGAAAGACTCTTAATGCTCCTAAATAAAATCATAGGCCTAAAGTCCCTGAGCTACCAAAAGAGGTAAGAAACTCTCTCTCCCCTTATTCAGTGTCTTATAGACTTTTGAGGGGGAGATCTGTCTTATTTACTGTACCATTAGAGTCCTAGTTGTCCTGGCCCTCCTGTTTCTCCACAAGTCCAATATTTTCACTAATATTTTAACCAGAGACCTTAATCTTCAACAGATAAATACAGCACAGTGGAGAGTCATGCTTATAAATCAGTACCTTCTGATCCTTTGGAATAAACTTCCCCTACAGGTCAAGCAGTGTGATTCACTATCTTACTTTAAATATAAATTTGTGACTGGATGGGTATCCACAAATTTACTCTGAATAATATCAGTATGGCCCTCCTGGAAAAAAAAGTGCTGCTAGAGGGAGGGTACTGACTAGGTGTGAATGGTCATAAGATTCAGTGACCTTGGGCATCTATGAATCTAAACTGTTTTTATGGCTTAGTCTCATAGCTTGTCAGGACATCTCTGGCTACATTCATAATGATCTTGAACAGCATAAAGTGGGTGTAAGACAATGAATGAATAATTAAATACATCAAAATAATTACTACATTGTAAGTCAGCATAGCTCCAGTGAAATGTACCTCTGGAAAATTCTGCCTACAACAGGTTATTAGAAGGAGAGCGAAAGCCTATCCTGGTACTCGGTGGGTGAGAGGCAAAAACAGGCAAGCCTGCACCAGCTTATGAAAATAAAACTTTACTTGTCTTAGTTTACATTTGTAAAGTATTGTCTTTACTGCTACTGATCCTTGGTTGTGTCTAAAAGGGGTCAGTACAACAGCTGACTTACCTGGTAAGCAACCAGCAATCAATCAATAAACAAATAAATAAACTGTCCAGAATTTTGTAAGAACATGTCAGATTGCCTCCTATTTTTGCCCTGTCCATAAAATATTTGTTTTTTTTTGGTAAATCACTCAGGATCATGCCTATCAACTCTCCAAAATTTCAGAGAATGTCCAAATTTGTTGCCTCATGTTTTAGGTCTGTTGTTCATAAAATCTGGCAAATCATTGAGGAACCAAACCACTAAAGGATATGAAATCTCAGACTTAATTGTTTCATTATTTAGTGAGCTTGTTAAATGATGAACTATTTGACTCTGAGACTTCATACCCTTTAGAAAATGAATGCTAGTGCAAAGCCCATTCATTATTCAAGCTAATTTCTAAGTTTATAAAAGCAATATTCTGTTCCTGATTTTGGCCCTTTATCCTCCATCATTTTTGGCTTTCTATAGATTTCTTAAGCAAAATTTGAGAGGTATGCTGAGGATTACAGTCAGTCAGAGGATTACAGTCAGTCACTACTGACAGAAATTAAGGTGTGCAGAGGATTACAATCAGTCACTACTGGCAGAAATTAAATTTTCATACTTTTATTGTTCAGAAAATGCATATCGATGTGAAAACTGTTCTGTTAAAATTTTAAATGAATAAGTAATAATTAAAAAAAATGTCCCTAGTTTTGAGCCTTCAGTCTGATGTTATTTTTGGCTTTATCCAAAACTCTTGATGAAAGATTTTGATCAGTTTGCATTAGAAACATTCACACAGGTATTTCCATGATAACTACAAACTCAGGTAGACAGAAGAACATGATTTATTACTCAAATTGTCATCTTTCCAGCTACCTGAGCTTGTGGTTTCCTCGGAAATGTCAGTGCAAATGATTCCATGTAATCATTACTCTGGCAGCATTTGAAGGTGATGGGGCTGCTGCCCCACTCCCTTGCCTATGGTTCTGGCACCCATGAGTCTATGTAGGTAAGTTCTTTGCAAAGTTTGGGGGATACTAAAGTTGAATTATTTACTCCTATATGAAAATTAGAAATGGCAGTCGATGGTACTCTTACAGTGGAGTAGCTAGCACCTTCATTGAAAATTGTAGCTAAAAAGTCAAGAACCTTAGAAATTGGTGCTAAAAAGGGGTCTAAGTTCTATTTATGTGCCCAAACAAAAAAATGTTTCCATTTGCTCTTGTACAGTTTCCTAGTGGAAGCTTTTTGGGATGATAAAAGAATGTGATGGACAGGGAGGAGAGCCTGTGCTGTCTAGAAATCAAAGGAACTGGAGAAAGGATGCAGTCAACTTGAGGCCTGAGATGTCTGGATGAGTCATGTGTGTTGGGTGAGACAGGAGGTCTGGATTAGAATCCAAAATCCAGGGTGGATGTAGAAGATGAGGCCAAGGGAAGGGAAACTATATCTGACAAGACCAGTAAGGGACAATGTGCATAATTGTGTTCTTCAATTGATATGCTTTCTGAAGGAATTTGGGGATGAGGGGTAATGGGGGACAGGCATAAAGGAGATCAGAGGGCTAATCATGAAGTAGAGCATCCCTCGGCGACTCCCATAGTGGGGGGATCAGGGCAAAGAACCTGCTGCACATGTTGTTGAGGGGAGATGCAAAGAGATTGCAGCCTGGATGGCCCCATCAATGGAAAATCCTCTCCTCCACCTTCATTTTGTGAGAGCACTTGTAAGGCATTAGAATAGACCTGCTTAACTTGTCTGCCATCATGGTGGACTTCCTCAGAATGTGTGTTGCTATCATAAAAAGATTGGATGAGATCGCCCATTGCCATAATCTCATACCTTCTCAACAAAGAGGTTAAGATTTGGTTCCCCTTTTGTTGATGTACCAGTCAGAGCACTGACATATTGTCCATCTGGAAAACAATAGTCTCAGTAGGGAGAGTCCCTTAGAAGGCCTACAATGGTAAGAAGACAGCTCTCATTTCCAGGGCATTGCTATGCGTGTTGACCTCTTAGGGAACCATGTGCTTTGGATCATCTATCTCCAAGACGTGCCCCCCCCCATCCAATCTGGAAGGCATCCTTGGGTTGGGGGATAACAAAGGGACAGCCTTCTTGTATTTGGCTGGAGTGGACCTACCATAGAAGGTAATTTTTACAAGTTTGTGTTGTTTTGACTTGACTGGATAATGGTTGATTGGGAATGGACTATTGAGTTGCGAGTGTCCACTGAAGCATCCTGATATGGTACCATGCTAACAGTACAAAAATGATTGCCGCTGACATGGATCCTAAAGCTTGGAGGATCAGATGAGCTGAAAGAGAAGAACTTTGAATAATCTGACAAGGAACTGAATTGTCTGAACTCTGGACAGAGGGAGAGAGGAGGTTTGAGTGATTGCATTGATCAAGACAACAATGAATTCCAGTATGTGTGTTGGTTCGAGATGAGAGTTGTTGTAATTAATGGAAATTCTCAGGCAAGAGCATAAGTGGAGTACATAGCTTCAAGCTTGAATTAGATGATGCCTGGTCAGATTGGTTATGAGCTAGTCATCCAAACATTTAAACACCCAGAATCCATGCAGTCTCAAATGAGCTGATACTACTGCCATACACTCGGTAAACACCCTGGAGGCTGTGGTGAAACCAAAGAGCAGAGCTGTGAATTGGTAATGACTGTCTCCCAGCCAGGAGTGTAGATATCTCTTGAATCATCTGTTCATTTTTATGTAATAGTATGAATCCTGAAGATCTCACTCTAAATTGGCCCTAGGTGTGAGTGTATGCATGTGTGTGCCTTCTGTGGAAAGTTGGGCACCGGGCTCGTAACTCAGCACAGTAAAACTCCACTGCCAATCATTCTGTGGACCATTGTTCCACTGTGGCAACCCCTAATGGGAAAAGCCAAAAGGAGACGTATGAATCCCAAAGATCTACTGAGCACATCCAGTCATACTTGTGCAGAAAAGGCAGAATGGACTGAACCATGAACATCTGGAACTTCGTGTACTGAACTGATTGACTTAGTTTGCTGAGATCCAAAATTGGTCTCCAGTCCCATTTTCTTTGGCACTAAAAATAATCTTGAATAAGTTGTAGACTCTTTCTGGTCTGGGGGGATCTCTTGAATGACTCTTTTTTTCTAGCAACTTGTTTATTTCTATTGCTCCTGCTGCTTCCCTCTGCTTGGGTGTATAATCAAGGATTTTGGTTGAAACCATCAGAGGTGGTTGGGAAAATGGTATCATATAACCTCTGGATATTATCCTACACACCCATGAATCTTTTGTAATTTCTAGCCAGGCTCTCTGGTGCAGGGATACATTACCCCTGACTGCCTCCAGAGGAGGATAGCTGGGCATCATTTCAGGAGCACTGATAGGATCTGTCAGAGAAGAAATGTCTACATCCCTGGTTATGTGGATTACCTCTGCCTATGTGGACTGTGCCCTACATTAGAATCCCCTCCCTCTTCCCCTGGGAAAACTGTCTATATGTGGATCTTGGAAGGGACCCTAGGATTTTTTTTTATACCACATTTGCCACCTGCTTCATTGGCTCCTAGAAAAGGACCATTGAGGGGTCAAAAATGTATGCCAACAGCGGGCAGGGTTCATCCTTCTTGCTCACACTTGGAGAGTGTGTCTTTAATTTTGTGGACAAATAAGGAACTTCTGTCAAAGGCAGCATTGGCAAAGGAAGATTTGAAGGGTTCTGCAATGTCACACAAATGCATCCAGGCATGTCTTCTAATGGAAATGCCTGAACCCACTGTCTGTGAAGTACCTTCAGATGCATGGGAGATAAGCCTCACGAATGAGTTTGAAATGGACTGAAGAGTAACCAGCTGCAAGGAAATGTTGCTTTTTACCTCAGAGGATATGGTCCCAGACAGGGATTTGGAAAGTTCCATAGTCAAATCTCTCTGAAGTCTGGTAAAATGTGACAAGTAGTTCAGCGACCTTAGAGCAAAAGTTGCTGAAATATAGACACACTTCCAAAATCTAACCAGCACCCTAGACTCCCTGTTAAGGGGTGGACAAAGGAACTTTGTTCCACCAGTTCATTCTTAGTAGCCACAGCTACGACCATGGCATCAATAGATACTCTCTTGCTCCAATATGTTCTATCCTTAGGTGATGCTAGGATCCTATCTGGCCTCTTAGGAATAAACTCAATAGTGTCAGTCTCCTTCCATGTCAATCAAAAGACCAAATCAATGAGCTCATCAGCAGCCAGAGTCATCCAGGAGGTAGACAGGCCAGCACCAAATTCCTCCAGGAACACCAACTCCTCTTTTGAAGGATTATTAGGGACCAACTACCTCTTTGTTTTAGGAGTTCTAATATGTCTGCAAATGAAATGTCATTGGGAGGTGATCTGAGGATCCTTCCCCTTCATCAAAGTCAGTATTCTCTATGACAGACTCTTGTGGAGAGTCTTAAGTGCCTCCTTTTACAATTCCTCTTTCTGGGATGATCCGGAGAAGTGTCACAAGAGATTACTATACCCTACTGGATGGTATGGAGTTTGGTTTAGGCTGGCTGTCCCAGTGGCACAGCTGATTGAGGCTCTGGAAGCAGAGTCGAATGGAGTTGTGTAGTTGGAACCAAAGAAGGAAGAGAAGTCCAAACTGCTGGAACAGAGAAAGCTCTCTCCACTACCTCAAATTCAGAATGCCTTAGAGAAGAAGTCACTGATGGATCTGATAAGGCATGCTTATACAGCATGAGTTCCTTCTACCCCAAAGGCAAACTACTCAAGGAAGGAGTCACAGCAGAAGTGTCAAATGCTGAATCTCCAGTGGGGCAGAAATGGCTCCAACAGCTTCAGAGTCAACTCCACCACCCCAGAGCTGGCACTGATGCTACAGCTCTGAGAGTCATCTGTCTCTGAAGTGCTCAGTGCTGGACCACTCAGAGACACCACTGAAGTTGAAGATACCAACATCTTTGGATCCAAGATGGATGACTCTGTGACTTTCAGATCTGATGGCTCCAAAATTAAAGGCTGGCTTGAAGAAGGAGTCAATAATTAGAGAATGGTACTGACAAGGGTCTCCAGACCTGATGGGGTTGGAAATATAAGATTTCCCATTTGAATCTGCATCCTTAGGAACTTTCTCATCATACTGTCCACATCAGCTTCTGTCAGACTTTTAGAAGACAGAATAGATGAGGCTGTGGAAGATGGTCTTGAATGGCATCTTGGTGAATGTTCAAAAAAGGGGAAGGGAAGCTGAGAAGAGATAGCATCCTGTAGAAGCTGAGGTGACCTGATCCAAGGAGATTGTTCTGATCTAGGTCTCGAATATGAAGTGGTTGGCTCTGATATTATCGCTACTTTTACAGGAGGTTCAGATACTGGAGCCATGGAGGTAGATGGATCAGGAGATCTTTTTCAATATTCTGTGGAGACAGACTCTCCCCTTTATATCAACTCTTTCGGATGTTTGCACCTCAGAGGCTGTTAAAGCAGTTTTACAGGGTAGCAAACCTCTGATAATGAACTTGTTTTTTCTATCTATCAAGATGCATGAATTGAATGCCTTATATATGCACTTAGAGTTTGTGTCTGAATTTGGAATTTTATTGCTGCAGGCCATGCAATTCTTGAAACCTAAAGGTTTCTGGGATACAATTAAAGCTCAACAGGGAAAATAATTAAGAAGAGAATTTTGTTTAAAATAGACAATATGAAAGGAAAGGGAGAAACAAGAAAATTGCCAACAATGTTAAAGAAGAGTACTAAACAGTACAAAAGAAATACCAACAATGGTATTTAAGAAATACTCAAAAAAGAGAGTATAAAGATTTTTCCTTTAAAGATATAAGGGTTACAAAAAAGGGGTTTAAGAGCAAAACAGGGCATAATATATGAAATAATCTTAACTTGCAGTAATAGAATAATGCTTGCTCTAGAGTTACCGGTGACAATGTCCATACACTAAGGCAGCAAATGAGATCTAAGGTATGTTAGGGGACTAGGGCAATATGGGTAAAGGGAGGAGCTCGAGATTTTCAGTGTTCCATGAGCTGGAAGAAGCAGCCGAGTTGGATCCAAGGATCAAATCTGAACCCAACGATTGAGGAATGAATAAAAATGACAACATCAAATATTTTAGTTATAGAAGAAGGGCAGGTAGTTGAAACACGATTTTCTGATCACCTTGCAATATGGCTAGAGATAAAGGAAAACAAGGAATCTATAAAAATAGGCAAAGGAATTAAAAGGATAAATGAGAAAGCATAGAATGAAGAGGAAAGAGATTAGTAATACAGTTACAGAAAGATCATTTTACTACAAGAACATTTTATAAAATTTGGTCTGAATGATAGATGATTTTTTGGAAACAATATAAAAAAAATGTTTTCTGCCGTGGCAATATGATGTGAGAAAATCACAGAAAGAAAAATATAAAAGAACATATAATGAAGTGTTGGAAGATTTAGAACATAATAATAGAAAGTATTTTGACAAAGAAAAAATATTTAAAAAATCAAGAAAAAAACACAAGAATTGTTATATAAGCAAAGATTTTTTTTTACAAGGTAAAGATAATAATTATTGATATACTTAATCAGATTATTAAAGGAAGATGGTAGAGTAATTGCAGAAATAAAAATGTAAAAGAAGAAATAAAAAGAACTCGGGGGGGGGATTATGAATAGTGTAGTACAATATGTACAAGAAATGTTTAAAAATAAGGTAGTGAAAAAGCATGGAAAGTAAAAATGGTAACAGAAAAATATAATAAAGAATTTTAAAAAGAGAGTTCTTTAAATGATTTGATAAAAGTATTAGAACTAGTAAATAAATATTTGGTTGCAAGACAAGATGGAATATAAAAATTTAAAAGAGTGTCAAAAAAATTAAAGGTTTTGAATGAATAGTTAAATGAAGGTTTTATGTATAAAGAATTATGTAGTAGAATATTTAAATTTATAGGGAAGAAGGAAGATAGAAAATAATTAAAAAAACTGGAGACCATTAGTATTGAATAATAAAGATGATAAATTCTTTATGAAAATAATAAAATTAGATTTGAAACTAAAATGGAAAATGTTATGGGAGATAGTACATCTAGTCTCTTTCTTTCATCTTCTTCCGGTTAGGGGTCGCCACAGCGGAACTCCGGTCTGCTAATGACTGGCAGTAGATTTTTATGGTGCCGAGTTGCCAGCCCGATGCCCAACCTTCAAAGAAGGCACACCCATTCACGCACGCACCTACCTGCATATCATTAAATGTTACTCGACCACGGGGACGACATGCAGACTCCACACAGAAGGCGCTCCAGCTGAGAATCGAACGGGAGAACCTCTTGCTGTGAGGCGACAATGCTAACCGATAGTACATCTAGTATGAATGGGAAATGTTGCCAAGAATTATTAATTATAGAGCAATTCTGGATGATATTATGAATAGAAAAGGAGAAGCAAAAATCATGATAGAGACCTTAATACAGCATTTGATACAATTGGACATAAAAGAATATAAGTGAGAAAGACAGGGAATTATGTATGTAATCATATAGTAATAATAAATTAAAATTACTTGTAAATGGCTAGTTAAGCTAAGCCAAGAGGTGCATATGTAGAGTGGTGTAAGTCAAGAATGTCCAATGAGTTGTATATACTTTACATTAGTTCTAAATATGATAGAATGTGAAGTAAATGAAAAAATTAAGGAGGAGGGGGTATAAAACACTTGAAGGGTTAAGAATTCCAGTTCTGTTAACATATGAAGATGACATTATTATAATAATTGTAAAAAAAACAAAGTAATTACTTGCACAAATGAATGTCTAGAGGTGATAGGGATGGCTTTAAAAAAGACAAAAAGGATTATTTGATAAATTCATCACTGATGGAAAAACAGCATACTTAGCAAGTGCATTTGTTCAGAACTGGTTATAAGCACTAAATAAGCTACAAATTACTACAACACTCAACTTTCCTCACTTGTCTAGAGGAAAACAGTTTTTAGTACTTAATAAATAAGTACCTATCCAGGCATGTCTAAGGGTCAACTTCCGGGTTTTCTCCTTTCTACCTGATGAATCTGGGCATCTTGGGGAAATGCAGTAATTGCCTCATAGGTTCATAGATTAGTACTAGGCTAACTGCCCTTGCAAGCCATTTTCAGCCTAGCCAATTATCCCTTGTGAGACTCAAACCCTGCACCTTGTGTTTGTAAGGCAAACACCTTAAACATTAGGCCACCCCCCAACCCCATGTACACAGACAACCCTCTCCTCCTACCACCCAACACTACAACTTGCGAGAGATGCACTTATGTAGCCAAACTGGAAGCAAAGCTCTCTTCACTCAAGACTGGACTAGACAGTCAAGAGGAGAAGGTAAACACTTACACCACACCACACTCATCACATAGTCCCTCAAAACCTACACCACCAAAACAGACACATACAAACACAAAACACACAGCTACATTCGCGGAGGCTCTCAATAAAACTCTGCTCAAGCAACAGAGACCTCCAAAGCAGAAACAGAAGTAACCTCCACCCCACAACACAACCCAAATGACACATAGCCCACAAACTCAGGGTGCCACTCAACCACAGCCCATAAGGCATAACAACGTACCCGATACTCTGGTCATAGGTGACTCTATAGTCAGGCACACTGATGTTCCACTCACCAGGCTAAACAAGGAGAAAGTTACTGTCAGCTGCTTGTCGAGTACCAGGATCTGTCACATAACACACACACTCAGCTCACTCCACAACAAGTATAAATATGACTCTATCATTGTGCATGTTGGCATGAATGACCTGAGACATACCTCCTGGACTACATGAAAAGAGACATGGCAGGTGTGACCCTAGCCCTGAGTAGCATCCTGCCATCACCCAGAATGGTACCACAGTACAAGGACAAAATGATTGACTTCAACAATTGGCTAAGCTTCTGGTGTCATTCTAAGGGGATCCAGTATCTGTCTGCCTGAGATGACATGATCGAAAGACCACAATGCTTTGCCAGAGATGGCCTGCACCTGTCGCCCTTGGGATTCTGGATACTAGCTAAGGCTCTTGTCACCCCTATAGTGCCTTTTTTAGGCAAGGTTCAAATGACAAATTCGCCACCATAACAGGTACAAGCAAGCAAAATCTGAGGGTAATGCTACTCAGTGATAGAAGTCTAAACCTCAAAATGCATTCACTTGAGACACTCCTTAAAATGGAGAGCATCAAAATCTGTGCAGTGACAGAGACCTGGTTCAAGGCTCCAGACAGCACCCCTGCATTACCAGGCTATAATTGATACCACATCTTTTGGCCACCTAACTTGGACCGAAACACTAAAGGCAGAGGCGTGTCCATATTCATTAAGGATATCCACACCTCCAGGCTAGTTGCTCAGCATAATGCATCTGAGATTATCCAAGTGCAACTAACTCTGGGCAAGACCGCAATCCAAATTGTAACTTGCTACAGACCCCCCACCATGCCCCAGGAATCCCACTCCTCATTTCTTGATACACTGGAAAATATTAGGGTATGACCCAACACCCTAATAATGGGCGATTTCAACTACTCCCACCATTAACTGGGAAAACTACTCATGTACCAACACTTTTGCTCAACATTTTCTGGAATTCATAAATTCCAATGCCTTGGGTCAGCTTATCCACACCTCCACCAGGGGCAACAATATCCTAGACCTGTTCATTATCAACATGGGTGATCAGTGTTCCACACCAGAGGTCAATTCCTCATTGGTCAGATCCAACCACAAGCTAATCACCCTAGATATCCACATGCCACCCCACCCCCCATTAGGGAAACCACTGTAAAAAATTTCTCCAAAGCCAACTTCACGCTTCTTAAGACAGAAGTGGCAAACTTCATGACATCCATGCAGATGGACAATTTTGGTACGACTGCTGAATGCTATACAAATGCACTTTATAAGCACTTACACAAGTGCATAGATTGTGCTATCCCTAACAGAACCAAGATGCTATCCTCCAAAAACAAAGGAAGCCAATCTGGTGGTCCCTTGCCATAAACAAACTCTACAACAGAAGAAAGAAACTGTTGCAAAAAAGAGTAATATTCCACGATTGGAGGAACTCCCTGGTCAGCCTCAGTAAGAAGCTGAGATCCTTCATAAAATCGTCCAAAGCTAGTTACAAAAACAAAATCGCCACAGATTCTAAAGACAACCACAAAGCATTCTATAGCTATGTCAAGAATCTCAATGGTAACACTCAGATCTGCTCTGAGTTACAGCACAATGGCACTAAATATAGAAAACCAACTGATATTGCCAACATCCTGGCAGATAAGGTTATTGCTAAATTTACCCCCCTTTCACTCCCTAAAGGGCCCATCTCTATACCTGAAGAATGCAAAGTTCCTGTAATCACGACTGCAAAAGTAAAAACCACACTCTCCAAAGCCAAGAACACAGCATCCATGGGACCTGACAACATCCCAGGCTGCATACTACATGAACTATAGAATAAACTGGCACCCCACCTAAGCACCATGTTCAACCATAGCCTCACCTCAGGCTTTGTGCCCACTGAATGGTGCACAGTGATGGTTATCCCACTCCACAAAGGGGGAGCCACCACAGACCCCAGGAACTACCACTCCATTAGCCTAACGAGCCTGGTCTGCAAGGCCATGGAACATATCATCATGGAACTTATAAACAAAGATATTGGCAATCTCCAAACTCTGGACCACACCCAGTTCGGGTTTGTAAAAGGCAGATCATGCCTCCTAAACCTGATAGACTTTTTTGAAGCAGTCACCAAAGCCATAAACAAGGGTAAGGTGGTTCACACAGCCTATCTAGATCTCGCCAAGGCTTTTGACACCATCCCCCACTCTGGAATTATAAACTCACTAAACTAGGTATAACTCCTTATGTCACAAGATGGGTTGCCAACTGGCTCACTGACAGAACCCACACTGTGAAAGTCGCAGACTCCAAATCCGACGTCAGACCAGTGACAAGTGGAGTACCACAGGGTTCAGTCCTCGTTCCTCCCCTGTTTGGTATCTACTTTTCTGAAGTACAGGCTAACGATGTTCACAGATGACTGCAAACTAGGAGCCATAATCGAAACTCCTAACGATGTGGACATCCTAAAAAAGCGCCTCACTGAGACAGGTGCCTGGTGTCAAAGCCATGGCCTCAAGCTCAATGCCAAAAAGTGCATTGTCATCCCCTTTGGTAAAAACTCTGTACCCATGAGCTACCACATAAGTGGTAGTCTACTTAACACTGAAAGTGTGATAAGAGACCTAGGGACAAAGGTGGACAATAGTCTCTCCTTTGATAATCACATTGCCACAGCAGTCAGGAAATCCTTCTATGTGGCACTCCTCATCACAAAAGGTTTCTCATCCAGGAAAAAAGAGGTCATTGTTCCCCTCTTCTCATCACTCATTAGACCCCATTATAGAGTACAACACCCCTTTTGATATGTACCTCACAATACATCTACAACAACTGGAAAGGCCGCAGAAATACCTCACAAAGAGGATTACTGGCCTCAAACAGATGCCCTACGCAGACTGTCTCAAAAAACTCCAGCTTTACTCCGTCCAATATCGTCTACTCAGAGGCGATCTCTGCCTAACATTCAAAGCTATGTCAAACCCAGAGCTGTTGGACATGCTCCACTTAAAGAAATCCCAATCCCTCCGAGCTACATGCTCTAGGGACCTAAACCTTGTCACCACAATAATCAGAACATGCTGGAGGAATAGATTCCTGTCCTAGAGACTTCCCATACTCTGGAACAAGCTACCTATCTATATCAAACAAAGCTCCTCATTAACACTATTCAAGAAAAATCTTGATTGGATAGGAAATAGGAAATTCACCCCAGGGATCACCTCTGTGGCTCTGCTCGACAGGAGCACAGGAAAATAATTTTCTTGGGTGGCAAAAGCCAGGGTACCTTTCTGGCTAGGCTTATATAGGCCCTAGAACCAATAGCCTAGTAGCTACCTATGAACCTATTTATGCTGCCAACAGCACTTGAAAAGGAATTATTGCAGATATTTTTTCATTTATATGGTGTTCTAGATTAAACCCTGTAAAAAGAGGAGTTTTATATATAAATAAAGAGGAAGGAGATTTAGAGTTAATTAACCCAGTGGTATATGCTGCTTTTTTAAAATTTGTACAGCGTGTTTAAGTGGATAAATTAAAAAGATGAGTATTTAAATAGTAAAATTGTATAAATACAAGTATGAAAAGTTTTGTGGTATGATAAAAAAGAATAAAAGAGAAAAAATAGTGTATAAATATACAAATAAAATGTTACCAAAATATTTTTGTGGAAAATAAAAACTGACAATATAGAAAAAGATAGAAAAGTATGCTATAAGAATATAATGAAAACAAAAAAAACATTACTATGTAAAACCATGGGAAACATCTAACAGATGGAAAAATGAAAGCTATAAAAATAAGTAGCAAATGGAGTAATTAGAAAATGGAATGTCAAGATGTTTTTTGTGGAGACCAGTAATAGATTGCCAGTGAAAGGAAATATGCCATATAACAAAAAAGCAATAGAATATGTTTACATTGCCAAGAAAAATAAACTATAGAACATATTTTATTGAAATGTAAAAGAGGAAAAAAAGTTATGGGTAAAACTATGTAAAGAAATTTTTCTGAAGATATAAAAAAGTGGAGAAAATAAACATGGATATGATTAAATATGGATATTATAACATAAGTAAATAACATGTTAAAAGAATAGATACAAAGTTATTTTATGTCATTTGGGTTATATGGAATGAAAGAATAAATTATATTATGTTTAATAGTAAATGGATTTTCGAAAACATTTTAAGTAAAATCAGATGGTGGTTATGGCAAAAAGGAGTGGGGGTCTGATAGGGATGAAAATTTAGTATGACTGTAAAGGAAACTATGAATATGTGCAAATATATCTATATATTTATACATTTGTAAATATGTTGCAGATAAGAGTTTTTTATATAAATAAATGACACCTGCTGTTTTGAGTAGAGGAAATAAAGCACTCTTTGGAGCTGCTAGGCTGGGCTGGGGGATTGCTGCTGAAGTTTCAGTAATTAAAACATATTGGAGAGTACAGCAGAGATGGAGAGAGCATCATGAGAAAACTTAATAAAGGAAGAAAAAGGAGATAAAATAATTGTTACAGAGCTGGGAACTGAAGGACTGGAGACAGCAGTGCTGCTCTATTTGATGAACTAAGCAGAGCCAAGAATAGGAGAGAAAAACTATGGTGTTATTTGGTGGAGAGAGTATTACAAGAGGAAGAAACTGAGAGGTTTGAAACAGAAGTAACAACTGGTAAAGGGAAAACACTGGTAGTATTCTTAACTGGTGGACTACCATGTTTTAAGGGTTTATCTCTGATATAAGAAAGAAGAAGAAGTTATACAAGTGAAGCCAGCCAGGGAAGAATGGGAGAAGGAACTAAGAGGGGTCAAAGATTTGTAGTTTCTCAACAACCACAGAGAAGATATCCAATGGTAAGTATACAAAGTAAAACAAAATGACAGTGTGAGCAGGTATGACATTATGTATAGTATTATTTTGCCACTAGGATTTAACATTAAATACAAATGAGCATTAATTAATTTGGGAGCTGAATAGTCTTGTGAAGTGACATTTGAAATCTTTAATTTGCTTGAAAAGTTATGAATGAGACTAAAAGAAATTCAGAAGCAGGATGGAAAGACTATGTATTTTAGAGCTTGGGACTACAACTAAAAAATGAAAATAAATGTACAATTTAGGACTTCAGGTATGGATGATATGAGTTAAAACTATTTTTCTTTCACTATGTAGTAAAGTATATGAATATAAAATAATACGTGATGAAAGAAATGTATGGACTGAGAGTGGGAAATGTGGGTATCAATAGATGTTAAGGACAAGAAAAAATTAAAAATATTCCAAATACAATAATTATGAATAGTAAGATAGGATGTGCTATGTACTAGGGTCAACCAAAAGCATGTTATTTCTGTGGGGATGAAAATCATTTAGTTCAACATGTAAGAAAACAAGGTGCAGCCAATATGGGGGAAGGGGTCATATAGCAAGCAACCAGTTTGTAGAAAATGCTCAAAATATGGGTAAGTTTGTTTTGATTGCCCCATATTAAAAAAAGGAGAGAGTAGCTTAACATAATAGCTTTGAAGAAAGACAAACAGTAGATATATTACTACAGAATATGTTGAAAGAGAAGGTGGTATGGTGGAATGGGATACTAAATACAGTTTAGAGAATAAAGAGATAGAGAAGGAATAATAGTTCAATGTCAGCATTTTAGTAAACAGAAAGAAAACAGGTTTGCACTTTTATAAAATGAAGATGAAGAAGAGGGAGAACAGGTGGCAGGAGAAGAACAGTAACAAAATAATGGAAAATTAGTTGTTGGTAGACTTAGGGGAACGAAAATCAAAATAAGACATGGGAGTAAAACAAAAAAAGGAAAAGAATGATATCGGAATTTTTAGCACTAAATGTGAATATCATTAGAAATTATATAAGATGTTTGGTGATGGTGGAATTGTATAACAATTAAAAATAAATTTATATTTTTTGTTTACTGGATATCGAATAGAAAAATTGAAGGGAAAATAAAATAATATAGACAGTGGTGGTGGGGTGGCAAATTATTTGGTCAGTTGGAAATGGCACATATTCTGGAATGGGAATTCTTATAAAAATGAAAAAAATATGAATTCTATATTTAATAATAATAATAATAATAATAATAATAATAGTACAAGAAAGGGAAGGGATATGTGAAATGAGATGAGACCAAATGTATAAGATTAATGCTGATTTATGTGTATACTATGACAGAGAGAAAACAGTTACTTGAAGAAATTAAAGAAGCTGTGTTAGGAATATGCCAATAGTAATAGTATAAGATTTTAACTGTAACTTCAGGGAAGAAAAAAGGAAAAATACAATATAGTAAGATGTTAAGAGAAGTAATAAAATGTGGAGATATAAATGTAGGAAAGAAAAGAGATTGAACATATAAAAAAGGATTTTTAAAAACTGAAATTGATTATATAGTTTACTCCAAAGATGGGAAAGAAGTAATAGGGGTGTACAGATGGCAGAATTTTCAGATTATAGAGTTGTATGGGCTAGAATTGCAGAAGACATAGACATAATAAAGGAGGGAAAAGAGATAAAGAGATTAAATGAAGAGTTAAGAAAAAAACAAACAAATGATAATATAAAAAGCAATAATATGGAAAGATTATATGATAATGAGACCATTTTATAAAAACTGGGCACAGTGGAGGATAGCATATAATCGAAGTGATAAAAATATATTTATAAGTGAAGAAAAGTATAAAAAAGAAATAAGATAAAATATAAACAAATACCACAGACTTATAAGAAAGAGATATAACACAGAAGTAACATAAGGGAAGACAGGTCTTTGAAAAAATAAAGTAAAGGAAAAATGATGTTATATAGGCAATTTTTTTTTCTAAAAGGAAAGAAAAAAGATGTTTTTCTTATTTTGTAAAATAAGTAAAATTGAGAGAAGGAAGAATGGTCTCTATCTTTGATAAAGGAGATGTAAAATGCCAACAAAATAATGGAGGTGGTAGAGGAATTTTAAGGAAAATGTATTAATAGGAGGAAATAGATTGACAGACAAAAATGAAAAGTGAAAAACTTCTGATAAAAGCAAAGACATTCTTAGAAAATGTTATAAGAATATAAGAAATAAAGAAAGTGATAACAGAAGGTAAGAACAAATCAGTGCCAAGATTCCAACTTTATTAATTTTCTTATAACACACATCTTTCATGATATGTGTATTATAAGGAAATGAAAAAAGTCGAAAAATAAATTAAAAAAATATTAATGAGTGGATTAAGTAAATTATAATAGAAGACATATGTAGAGGAGTGATAAAATGTGTATGGAAAAAAGATGAAAGAAAAGATTTAAAGAATTGGAGGACTATAACAGTAGGGAATGCTAAATATAAAACATATATTAAATTACTACAAAAAAGGATGGAAAAAGTATTTATTAGATGAAGTAATAGGAGAAATTGTCTACAGTATAAAAAGAAAAAACAAAGAAGCCATAACTGTAAAAACAAAATTAAAAAAGATTATATTGAAAGAAAATACAGAAAAAAGACTGACTGCACATAACTTACTGAGCAGTTAGTTTGTATAAAAGTTACTTAAGTTAAAGTCAGTTAACTTCTATCATGATGTGTTTGTATAAAATAAAGCTGCTTGAACAGAACCCACAAAGTCTCTTCTATTGTGTCCATAGTAGGAGCGACACCGTGGAAGGAATTAAAAAAAGATAAAAATGCAATGAAAGACAGAAGAAAATGTTTGAACTTTTCTATGAAGCAGTTGATTTTATTGTGGAGAATTTTATCTGCTAAATTATTTGGAATTTTATGAACCCTCCATTGTTTTAACCATTGTTTTGATGGTCTCAGGCTGTTGTAAATATTGTGAATAGTTACAAATGTATTTGTTCTTTAAAACTATGATGCATATTTTTAATGTATCATATTTTAAAGTTTATTTTTTGTAATATTTGTTCTTTTTTCAAAATCTTAATAAAATATTTCAGAAAGGCAATATTAGGTAATGGAAGAAAGAAAATGCATACACTGTAATGAAGAAGAAACCGCAAAACATTGTTTGGATTGTAAAAAGAATAAAACTTTTTGGGAAAAGTTTAAAATTTAGTTTAGATGGGAGGATTTACATGCATAAATAGGAATATGATATTATATGAGAAGAATGATAAAGTAAAGAAAGTGATTTGATAAATGGGATCAAATATTGTTTGTGGCAATATGGGTGACAGAAGAAAATCTGAGGATCTGTTATATATTATGTATTAGCTAAAATAAGAAGATGGTTGTGCAAAAAGGGTTGGAGATACAGGGTAAATCTAAAAGAAAAAAATAAAAGAAATATAATTGTGTATGTCTTGTTAATAATTTTAAATAAGAATATAAAAAACTGTAAATAATAAATTTGAAGTTTTTTATAGTACCGAATGAAAAATGGTAATAAAACAACCCCTATTCTTTTCTTTCAGTAAGTGTCATGGGAGCTTTTATATCCACCTGAGCAACCCCAACTTATGTAGATGGCAAAGCACATACTTGTTAGAACAAGGAGTGTCTGAAGTGCCTTTTTCCATACTTAGTTAAATTTCATTCTGATCTATTGCTGAAATTAGTTTGTTGCAGTACTGTATGGCTCTAGAACTTTGCATGATATAGCAGTATGACAGAACATTGTGCAGTACAGCTCAGCTGGGGAAACAGTTCTATTGTAACATGAGGTGTACTGCTGATAAAACATGGCTAACTGTGGAACTCCTGCAGTGCATTTCTCCTCTGAAATGAATGGATTGTTAGCAGTGCAGCACTGTCTCCTGAAGGACAGTAGGAAATGATGCAATGAATCCATGCTTCATTCTACATGCAAACATCTCTGAGCACATTTTAATTCTTTCAGAAGTGGATGCTTAGATGTAAAAATCTAAAACACTGGCAGACTCAATACTCTTACATCCCTCCACATATGTGTACCAGCTACCAAATATTTTTTCTCTAACACATATTATCTTTAGAGTTGCCCACAAATGGTATGAAAAGAGTTGCAGAAGAAAAGTATGTGCTTCAATCTGATCATGAAACTGAGGAATGTAGGTTGTGAAGGTAGCATTCATTTTTAAAGGTGGTAAAATGGATATTGAAAATGCCATTTCTGTTTTCTGTACATACACTGAAGCAGTCTAGAATAAAAATCCATGCTTGCTTGTTGCATTTTAATAATCCCCTTGCTTTAATATGTGCCACTATTAATTCCCAGGGCTTACCTCACTTTCTGCTTTGCATCTTCAAAGCTTTCAGCAACATAATAAACAGGCTGAAATTCGGTGATAGGGTATTTCTGGATGGAAGTCTTCTGAGGGTCAAAAGGTCGCAGCTCAGGCTTATCTGTTAAACAGTACTGTAACATATACAATTAAGAATCAGGATTTTAATGTGGTACAGTATATGTTTGATGTCATAACATAATCATTAATTGTTTTGGTCTGTTTAACATTGATATTGTTCTGGAAAAAAACAGAAGGTAGGCAGTTTATTTAACATAGCACTATTACATTTAAACTTTTCATCTAAAACAATGTATACATCAGTCCAAAATTATGTTTTTCAACCTTTTTCCACATTTTCAGATTGGCAAAGGTGGGGTAATTTACTTTTTTAGCATCACCTAAATCACTATTTTTCTAATGTGTAAGAACTATTTATGTAGTCTGGTAGCATATCCACATGTAAAAAGTGAGACCTTGTAATAGCTTACTTTACAAGCATGTCATATGTACATTTAAACCCAAAAACCATAATAACATTCCAGAAGAAAGGAATGAAAAACATTCTCTTAATAGGTCATGAAAGTAACTGTACTAAAAGGCTGAAGTCAAATTATTAAACAAAACTTATGGATAATCACTAAATCAATACATATGTTAATGATGGCTAAGAATTTTACAATATCTAAGTGCACTGACTCTCTTGTTATTTTCTTCATAGCTATGTTCATAAATACATTGAAGGAATGTTTCATATTTCCAAATAAAATATTCTTGGCTTTACAATTAGCACAGGAGATTTGTTAGGATTTGAAAATTTCAGCTATCTTTCACAAATACAAACAAAGGCAGCACCAAGGGGCAAAGACTCCTGTGGTTCGGTATAAAAATCCATGTACCAGTAGAACAAGCGACATCCACAGGAATCACACACGGCAAAACAATATCAACTTCAAACGTCCCAATGAAATAAACAGTAACGCGGACTTCTAGAAACAGTCCAAAATGTATTAAAGATTGTTAGTGCTTTCACCTTGCTGGCTTCATCAGACAAATGCTTAAGAAATTTGGAAGCATTTAAATATTGCATCCATCTCACCTATTGGTACAGACAAACTCTGACATCATCATTCAATTCAATTAAAATTGCAAGGCAGAAAAACATATATATATATATAAAAAATATATTAAAAGTGTATAAAAAAACTCATTAAAATGCAGAATTGCAAAAAAAATATATATACTAAATACATATAAAATTCACAAACATAAAATAATGCAACTCTGTCAAAGGCTTAAATGTTAAACGGAACATAATGCCCATATGGTAACACTAATTAGATAATCGTGTCAAAATCACTGGACACTCAGAAATAACATCCTATACAATTAAGGTTGTCCTAGTCATCTTCGAAACACTCAAGCCCCAGACTATATTCCCAACAGGGTATAGCAGGGGCAATACCAAGTGAAAAACTTTACATGGTTCAAAAAGGTATAAAATTACACCCTAAATAAACACAGGGTGTTACAACTCTCTCCATGTATAAATAAAAATAAAGATGAAAGTTGTAACATACTAAGAGGGGCACCACCACTTATAAAACACAAATGAGCTCGTGGGTATCATACGATGCTATAAAACCACTGACAAAAGAAAAAGCCTGGGTAAAGGACACAAAAACATTAAACTGCCCTTCTATTAGAAACAGTTAACATTCTGTTCCACAAGATAGGTCTAAGGGAAGCTTTATTGTTTAAGCCCGGGACCTTATCAGCTCTGCATCTGTAAAACTGAAAATAAAAAGAGTGGCGATACCCAATTCTTTATATACTAATAGAAAACTCCGGGAGCGTATAAGGGAGCATATTTACCACATAAGCATTGGTACGGATTCCAATGCATTGGCCAAACACCATAAAGAAATGGGTATCACACACTCTTTTTATTTTCAGTTTTACAATTCATTAGATCTAATGAACGGGGGGGGGGGCGATATTGAGACTTACACGGAAGAATGTGAGCTCAGATGGATTATCAGATGCAGAGCTGATAAGGTCCCGGGTTTAAAATGATAAAGCTTCCCTTAGACCTATCTTGCAGAACAGAAGGTTAACCGTTTCTAATAGAAGGGCAGTTTAATGTTTTTGTGTGTTCTTTACCCAGGCTTTTTCTTTTGTCAGTGGTTTTATAGCATCATATGACACCCACAAGCTCATTTGTGTTTTATAAGTGGTGGTGCCCCTCTTAGAATGTTAGAACGTTCATCTTTATTTTTATTTATACATGAAGAGAGAGTTGTAACACCCTGTGTTTATTTAGGGTTTAATTTTATACCTTTTTGAACCATGTAAAGTTTTTCACTTGGTATTGCTCCTGCTATACCCTGTTGGGAATATAGTCTGGGGCTTGAGTGTTTTGAAGGTGACTAGGACAACCTTAATTGTATAGAATGTTATTTCTGAGTGTCCAGTGATTTTGACACGATTATCTAATTAGTGTTACCATATGGGCATTATGTTCCGTTTAACATTTAAGCCTTTGACAGAGTTGCGTTATTTTATGTTTGTGAATTTTATATGTATTTAGTATATATATATATATTTTGCAATTCTGTGTTTTAATGAGTTTGTTTTATACACTTTTAATATATTTTTTATATATATATGTTTTTCTGCCTTGCAATTTTAATTGAATTGAATGATGATGTCAGAGTTTGTCTGTACCAATAGGTGAGATGGATGCAATATTTAAATGCTTCCAAATTTCTTAAGCATTTGTCTGATGAAGTCAGCAAGGTGAAAGTGCTAACAATCTTTAATAAATTTTGGACTGTTTCTAGAAGTCCGCATTACTGTTTATTTCATTGGGACGTTTGAAGTTGATATTGTTTTGCTGTGTCTGATTCCTGTGGATGTCGCTTGTTCTACTAGTACTTGGATTTTTATATCTTTCACAAATGATTATGTCATGTAATAATGTCACCAAGAATCAGTATTTTGAATATCATCAAAGCTCTAATGGTGATTTATAAAAGGAAAAGTAGGCCTATAAAATGTTAAAGTCTAAAGCAATGACTTACTTACTTTTCCTTATAGCATACAGGGGAATCATGTTAGGGTTTTCCTATGCCATCCTGCAATCAGGCATTGCAAGGATTTGGAGATATATCATGGATAATGCAAAAGGTTCCATCTGTAGCCCAGTAGTATGTAAGGCACTTATAATTCAGAAAGAAACCATAGTAGATGATTACACCAGTATGTGGATGGTCTCCATAAGCAAACCATGCTGGAGGGGTGTCTCATGCAAGTATGGCTGAAATTATGATAATTGAGGTATCAGTGCAATTCAGAAGTAGCTCTTGCAGCACTTTGCATCAATGTTACATGACTGTAACTGGACAGATGCATGCCATAAAATTTCAGTGTGCACAATATTGTCCTACGGAATAATTTAAATTGATAAATGGGTTTTGATACAGTTCATTCAATGCCCAGTACCATGGAGATCACTGTCTGCCTAGAACTTGACTCAGTTTTTATAAATGAAGACTATAGGAGGTTGTGATTCGGAATTCTAATAAATTGCATGGTGCTGAGTAGGAGGTTTTAACTGTTTATTAAGGATCCAAAGCAATATGGAAAATTAGGCATGGCTGTGGACCACTCCCAAACCTTTATTTCTGACTCATGCAATCTTTACTGGATAGTCCCCTGACTCTAACTTCTACTGACTACTGTTTATGATGCTACCACCAATTCAAGGGGGGAGGTATTCTACTCCTATAGTGAATTTATCATTCTTTAAATTCATAAATATATTTTTACATTACATTCAAATCTGTCAACATATTGCTATGAACTGTTTCTTGTATCTTACTGAGTAATATCTTACTGTTACCTGAATGTTTTATTCTGCACAGAAATATTTGTTCTAATGTTAGAAAGGACCTGTTTGGTTCACCTATTATGCCATATCCTAGCCTTATAGCCAAGCTATACATTCCATGTAGGCAACAGTTTATTTACCTTTCTACTTCCACCCAGATACAGTCCTATATAATTCTACAACATCTGTTGGATTATATACTACTAATGGGCAAATGCAGTTCCTAAATGTTTTATACCATCCATGGATACCCCCAAATTATTTATTAATATCACAAGGGGTAATACCTAATTATCAACCATGAGATAGTTAAGGGTAATCTAACACCAAATTGGATAGGTTAATTCAAGCCACAAATTGGAAAGGCTTAAAATGGCCTGCAGGGTTAGCTGGCCTACTACTTACCTATTAACCTATATGTAACTATGTTTGAATCTTATATATATATATATATATATATATATATATATATATATATATATATATATTATATATGGGTCCTCTTCAGTTGATCAAACTTTTAAAAGTTTGAAGCGCATATGGCTGAGACCATATGATCAAACTTTTAAAAGTTTGAACAGTCTGAATGGAGATCCCTGTACAGCGTGGAATGGGAAGATTTCCCTTTTCCGCAATGTAGTGCGATCTCGGAGTTGGTATATTTAAGTAGGAGGGGGGTGTGGGGAGGTGCAAGGGGCTTGCCCCCCTGCTACAAACATTTATTTTTTTTAAATGTTTGAACTTTTAAATGTTCGATGTTATGGTCTCGGCCATATGAGCTTTGAACATTTAAAAGTTTGATCTACTGAAGTAGATCCATATGTGTGTGTGTGTGTGTGTGTGTGTGTGTGTGTGTGTGTGTGTGTGTGTGTGTGTGTATATATATATATATATATATATATATATATATATATATATGTATATATATATATATATATATATATACATCTTTATATGCCATATGTAAAAGAATCCATGACTTTAACAGCATAAATACTTCTACTATGACAAAAAAAAGCAGACTTGGTTTCACCATAACTGTCCTCATCAGTAATAACATAAATTACCAGTCAGCCTATGAGGTAGACAGGATGATGTTACATGACAAAATTATATTAGCAATATTAAATTTCAGCACTAAAGGTTTATAAAAATGTACCCAGCAAAATGCAAGTTAAGATTAAGTATTTCGAGCAGTGACACTGAGGTAATACCTGGGTATAATTCGATTCGAGTCTTTGGGTGATGAATCTATCCCTTCACCTAGTATGATGGTGTTTGGTGATACATTTATATTTTAATTATAAATGTAATCAAAAGCACATTATAAATGAGTTAGTCATGAAATAAGTATATATTATGAGACATGAAAAAGTAAACGTTTCACATTAGTTAAAAAATAATGCATTATCACCATCTATAGGAATGAAAAATAATATAATAAACAGAACTATGAAGCACGATACCAGATAATCCAAAAGGTGTCTTTCAGACCAGGGGCATATAAGACCCCAAAATTAATAATACAAAGTTGCTCCTTGGTAGTAAGCGTCTTATGTGATTAACGTTTATTTATAAGTTAGAAGCTCAATTTTTCAATACCAATGAAAATAAAGTTAGCACTTACATTCAAAAGAGAATGCTTATACAAGTATTACAGTCCATACAACACATTATATTGCTTTAATGAAGGGAAGTTATCAACTTAAACTGGCATGACATTCGTCTTACATTGGGAGAACTAAATGTGCACGCTGCTGTGTATAATATCCATTCTGAGTATCAAGTGATTAATTGTTGGATTTCAAACATTTTAGGGGTATTAAAAGACATGAAAAACATACTCTTACAGATGTGTATATAAAAGAGCAATGAACACAGCGGGTATGGCACCTTGGTTTATTCAATACAACTGCAGCCAGTTTGCTTATCAAATGGTATTTTAAAATGAGAGAGTTTCTCAGTCACATTTCAACCCCTTTTAAAAATGAAAACCTGCAATAACTGAGTATATAGCTGCAAAAATACCCGGGAGAAAGGAATTGTATTACTTTTTGAAATTTGCCTACTTGAGATTGCCTTGAGAGTTAGCTGATGAATAAGAAGATGAAGGAATTAGGACAGTATGATTTTGGATGATTTATGAATATGCTTCTGGTGATAGATGGCATTAAAGGCTTTCTAGGACAGACAGAGAAGGTTACTGTCACTGAAATGTTTGTATAGCTAATTTATACACATTTGTACAGAATTTTGGATAATCTGGACTGTAACTGGAGAAGTTAGTGGAATTATAATCTTTATGAAGTGGAAGGATGCATGACTTTTTTCCTAGAATGGCTATGACATAATTATTCTTGAATAGATCTGTTTAATAGGCTATAAATAGGAAATACTCTGCAGGGAGACTGTCATTTGCAAATGTGGATGTTTTGAATTTGTGAGGAACATTTTAATAACTGAAGTAAGAATCAGTGTGAGAAAGTGTGTAATTAGTAGACTGAGGAAGGAGAGCTCAAAAATCCCTAGTTTTTTTCATTAATGACTGAATTGATTGGCAAAGCTGTTTGCTTTGATGAGAGTTGAAGCAGTTGGCTTGGAGGCAAAACCAGGGTTCAGAGGTTGCATTTGTGTTACACGATGGACTTTCACATAGTCACATATCGAATCAAGGTGTATTTATTCCTTGGGCTTTATATAGGAATCATTACTATCACTTTGCACCCTGAATAGAATAGGGTGACTATGTTAGGTAATAATGAAGAAAAGTCATTATGAGTGGTACTGGCTGACTATGTTATAAAATAAGGTGCATTGCCCGTCCTGAGTTATTTCAATATAAAGTACAGATAAGTCTGGTGCTGCATGTCATAAGCAATGATGGATAATAGCCTATGAACCTGTACTGTATACTGACCCATTACAGTGTACAGAATCAGACAGTTCTTAAACACAGGTGCACTGGCAGCTGATTTTCTTATATGCATGGTTATGCAAAGCTTGTAAGCAGGGCAACAATGACATGCAAATGCACAGAGATAAAACAGTGATGCTGTAAGAGGGAGAGAGCACCAATGGCATAGGGAAAAAAGCTGACACTGTTGCATGTCAGTAACCAGACATGTCTTAGCCAGACCCAGTGTTGTTCTCAGAAGATTGTTATTGTACACCCATCCCATGACTGAAGCTCACATGCAATTCCAGGTCCTAGTGTGATGTCTACAAACCTTACAGTTTAGGTATATAGGTAGCTGCTACTCATTGCTTGTCAGATAATAGAGTATTTAAGTGGAAGCATACTTCTCAAATTCTATGCTCAACAATTCTGCACAATGTCAAAAATCACAGGGGCAGAAAGCCCAAATTTAGGGACAATTTTTACATATTGCTCTAATCCACTTGAAAAATTCATAGAACACTGACATGCACTATCTGAACAATAACAGGAATGAAACTCTAATGTCTGACATTAAGGACTGAATGTAATTCTCAGTGATTTAAAGAAAAATCAGTTTGCAAAATCAGGACCCACTGAGTGTTATGACAGCAGGTGAAATCTGTATACCCCTCCCATTTACTGATGACTAAAGAAATAATTCCGCACCTCCTCTTGGGCAATGAGATTTACAGAGAATACATGACTCCGAATTACAAGCTACCGACATCTGACTTACATAAAGTGATAGCCCATTTACACCTGGTACAGACTACTCATGGATGTAGTCTTTAAATACCTTGCATGTCTGTTCTATGTCTTTTCCATTCTTTTCTCTCACATGCCTTTCTAATTATTGCAGAATTAATTTGGTGTTATTATAAAATGTCCAATTTTCACTTCCTTAATCCATGTTCATATATCATTCAATCATAAAAGAAATGCTTCCTACTAACTACTGTCTTGTTTGTACATCAAACACAATACCAACATTTCTCATGCAAATATAAAAATGACTGAACTGTTCATTGTTCTAAAAACATGCTGATATAACCTGGCATATTGTATCTCCTAGATAGTGCAAAACATAGTCATGGTCAAATTTCCCCTAGTCAGTATAAATAGCATGTCAGGTCTTCCCTGAAAATAGACCATATCTAGTATGACTAACCTGGTCAACAAAGTAAGTAAGAAAAACAAATAATTAACAAACAGACAAATTAAGTCTTTCCTTATTAGCACAATCCATTTATTTGTTTATTCATTTGCTTAATGATAGACTAGTTAAGTTTTTACTGTATTTGATGCTAACATATCCCCTGGTTACAGATAGGTTTAATGAAACAGGAGTCATTAAGCATTTCTTCCGTTTCATTGAATTACCCCAGTAAAAGTAACCTTCTTGACTGAAGAGAAGTTTCACTACAAACTACAGCAAAAGACTTTCTATGATGGGGCAAAGATTCCAGTTTCACCCTTGTAGATGGCTGTCCCTCTATTTTCTCACGTATATAATTATCTTTGTGTGTACTTCATCTGAAATCCCTCACCGAAGCAGTTATGGACTACTCACACACACACACACACACACACACACACACACACACACACACACACACACACACACACAGACACACACACACACACACACACACACACACACACACACACACACACACACACACACACACACACACACACACACACACACACCATACCTCTCAACCATACTGAATTCCTCAGAATTTACCTGTTTTGAGGACAAAATAATGGAGTGCCATGAATTCCCAGGTGACCCCTTCAATTCCTAATTTTTATTTATTTACAATTTTAACTCCCCACCCCTAGTGATGGGTATATATGCCAGAAAGCTTTGCAGTTTCTCGTTACCCTACTCCTAAGGAGTTTGCGTATAACAGTAAACAAACATTACATAAACATTTTCCTGAGTTTCCTCAGTTTCCTGCAATCTACAGAGTTTCAGTATGACATTAAACAGATGTTAAATAAACACTTTCCTCAGTTTCCTGCAAATTACGAATGAACCCACAACATTTGGACTGTTACACTCATTTACACTTTCTGTTGCAACTCGATGCAGTTATGACAAGGTTTCTCTCTCTCTCTCTCTCTCTCTCTCTCTCTCTCTCTCTGTCACTCTCTTCCCTCCAATTAAAAAGGGGTGCATTTCAAGCTGTTTTTAGTGTCAGCAGGGTAGGAGTGTGGCTCAGCATTGAAGCAACAGTAACTCGAACTCCCCAGCTTTACGGGCAACTTGTTTCATTTCAATGACTGTCTGAGATGCTGTTTTCAAAGGTAATGGGCATACATCATAGCTTTCAATTGACTCTAGGACATATCCTAAAATAATCAGGAACACTTTAAAATATTAGTAAGTGCATGCAAATTAACCTACATTTTTTTAAGTAAAAATAAGTTTGCAATTTTAATTATTGTAATTCTTGTATTGTAATCTATCCATTTTCTGCCAGGAAATGGGGATGTTGCTAAAAATCAGGGAGCAATTGATCAGTATGGCAGGCATGAAGGATGAGCATGGGTCTTAAGGAACAGAGGATAGGGATCAGTTTTCATGGGATGTTAAAGTATGGCTGACTTCTGTTTATCGTTAAAGAGTCGCTAGGGGAAAATGCAGGATTTTACAACAAACTAGAAGTCTTTTTGCTGCTTTCATAGGTTCATAGATTCATACTAGGCTATCTGCCCTAGGGCATTTATAAGCCTAGCCAGAGTGTGTTTGGCTTTCGCCACCCATTTTAAATTTATTTTGCTATGCCCTTTTTCGAGGTTAGTATACTCTACCTCTGTCTAACAGTGACACATAAGTGATACCCGGGGTAAACCTATGATCTCCCATCCACTCATCAAGATTCCTCTTGAAGAGAGTCAATGAGGGACTCTGCCTAACCTGGACTGGGATTTTATTCCAGAGTGAAGGGAGCCTCTGGGTTATGAATCTGTCCCTCCAGCATGTCCTATTTATTTCAGTGCTGAGGTTCAAGTCTCTTGAGCGCGTAGCTCGATGGGATTTGGATTTTCTGAGGTGCAGCATGTCCATTAATTCCAGGTTGGACATGGCTTTATACATCAGGCACAGATTGCCCCTGAACAGGCAGTATGCCACTGAGTAGAGCTGGAATTTCTTTAACCGGGCAGCATATGGCATCTGTTTGAGCCCTTTGATCCTCTTGGTGAGGTACTTTTGGGGTCTTTCCAGTTGCTGCAGGTGTCTGGTAAGGTACATCCCAAAAGGGGCATTGTACTCAATTATGGGCCTGATGAGGGATGAGTAAAGAGCCATGATGACCTCCCCTGATCTAGATGTAAATCCCTTCATGATTAGGTGGGCTATATAAAATGTTTTTCTAACCACTTTGGCCACATGGTTGTCAAATGAGAGATTGCTATCAACTTGGGTCCCCAAGTCCCTAATTACTTCTTCTGTACTTAATGGATTACCACCTATGTGGTAATTTGTGGGCACTTTGTTTTTACCAAAGGGTATGACTATACACTTTTTGGCGTTTAGCTTGAGGCCATGGCTTTCATCACTTTCCAATTGTTTGCATGGCATGCTCTGAGATATTTGCATCTATAGCAGTGCCTTGCACATATCTGTACACACCCCCATATGTGTAGAGGGAGTGTGGAGTTAGAACCCATCCCTAAGTAAAAAAGCACCTTCCAAGCCTCTCTGTTTAGTAACAAGTGCATCCACCACTCATTAGATTACATGCATTCAAATATAACCGGAGTGCTTTTATTTTTTTAATAAAGAAATCACTAAAGGTTTTATGAAAACATGTTTGTAATGGATATGAGTGCAAGACATCAGGTCTGTGACAGGCGGCACTATTAACTAAGCAATCATAAGTAGCCATTATCAACTTGCACATAAAAAGTGTTCAAGGTTCGGTTGTAAATCCACCCATCGTACTGATCCTGAATTTAGCAGGAGCATATGTAGTTTCAAGATTGACAACTACATATCAGATGATCCAAAAATCAAAAAGTTGTGAATAGCTGGAGAGATAAATGGTTCAACCAGTGGTGTTGAAACGAGCACCACAATTACAAACACTGGTAAAATAAAGTAAAAACCAGACAGTTGAACCAAACCAAGGCAGGATTCACGCATCAAAATTCATATAGGAAGGTAACTGGGTGCTGAAACGCCTCAGAAGTGTTCAAGAACTTGCACCAATTACATTGTGAACATGGGTATGTTCCAAACATCCCTGTATCCTTGGTACAAGTTCTTGGACACTTCTGAGGCATTTTAGCACCTAAATACAGGTAGGCTACTCATCTTTATGGTGAGAGCTGACTGTAATACGACACATTTAGTTTATGTGGCTGTCTGTCATACATGCTCTTGCTATATAGACAAGACTGACAGAAGATTACGTGATTGTATCAGAGAACATATTTATAGCATTAATAACTCAATATGTACCAATGCTTTGGCCAAACACATTATAGATGTAGGTGAGAATCATACATTTAAGTTTCTAGTGACTGATGTGATAACAGAAGATGTACATGGGGGTGACAACAAGAACAAGGTTGAGACCTATGAATTAGAGTGGATCATTAAGATGAGGGCCCACAGGGGGAGAGGCCTCACTGACAAGGTCAGCATCAAGCCAGTGCTTAGAAATAGAGCAATACATTAACACCACTTCTTAACATCATGCAGAAACAGGATTTTACATATATGTGTTTCTGTATTTTTGTACTATGGGGAATGTCTGCTGGCATAGATTATGTTTGTGTGTATATGAATATATGCGTTAATGCTGTTTTTGTATCTCATGCAGCTTCACTTTGTGTAAATTTTTTTTATTACTACTAATTTTACTATATAGATTTTTAAGTAGTTCTGCATCTATCTGCACTTCACTGGTATTTTTAACATTTGACTGATAGTAGTGCTGTTTAGCTAGTATCACATCAGTTTTTTTTTATTTACTGCTTTAAATGTTCTTTGAATAAGATTTGAATTGGCTGCTTGATTAGTTCGTGATTTCTGTTAGTCTTTGCATGGTATAAGAAGGTTTGGTTTGAATGCATTTTCATTGTCTGATGAAGCAGTTGGGTTAACTGCGAAAGCGCTCACAATAAATATATATTCTTTACTGTCCTATGTGAATTTTGATGTGCGAATCCTGCCTTGGTTTGGTTCAACTCTCTAGTTTTTACTTTACGTATCAGACAAAACTGCACTTGATTGAAATGCATTTATTTACTCAGAGCTCTCTGTACTGAAGGCTAGTGTTGTATTAAAAAAAAATTGAAAAGTGAAGGCGGAGTCTGTGATTAGAAATTAAAGGCGCCAAGAATGGAAGGAGATTTGCATGGTACTATCATTTGCTGTTTTTAAACTGTTCATCGCTGTGTTTGCTTTTCGTGTTTTTATCCAAATTGTAGCAACCAACATCAACTTGCAAATTTTATTTTCATGAACCGTACTGTATTGTTTTTTTTTTTGGCATAAACTTTTGTGTAGTATAATAGAAAGGGTCATGTATCATAGCTCTCAACTGCACAGGTTTCGGCTTGAGCTTTCTTACAAGGATATTGCCTGGTAATGACCTCAAAAATGCAGTACATATTTTGCTCTGGCACTTTGAGACTAAGTTCATTGTTGTAGATTATTGATCATTAAATCGTTTATTTCAAAAACGTTGATTTCGTAAGTTAGTGCTATTAATATAAACATGGAAAATGGTGTGTGGTTGGTTACGCAAGGCAAGAATTTTTTGCAAAGTTCATTAGGATTAACACATGATTAAAGACTTAGCAGCTTATAAAAATGTTGTGCTGAAACACTCAATACACTAAATTACAGTGCAAAAACAGGACTTGTTGCTGCAAGGCAAAATACAGTAAGTGCATTGCAAAAATAACACAAGATGAATCTCCACATCTAGCATGAAAAATTATTAACAAGGTAGTCCAGTGAACCTAACCAGCATTAGTCTAGTGAACCTAACCAGATGCAATGAGTAGGAACAAACAGATGGATGGAGAACCACACTGGTAGACAGAATATGACATGGGCATGTGCACTCTGTAAACTGAATAAAAAAAAAAAGAACCAGCAAATGCTTATTAGACACACGAGAAATCTTCAGTAAGGCAGAAAGGCAGGAATGCATAGGTGATGCTTGCATGTAAGGGATGGTGACATAGAAGTAACAGCTACATGACAGCAGACCAGCAGTGCAGATGAGAGAAGGGTGCAACTTTGTTTGTTGTCTATATATTTCAGTTTAGCCTCAATGGCCTGTAGTAGAGCACTGGTGGGGACCTGTTGATGTTTGAGGACTGACCAAGGTCAGCTACGCTTTGTCCCATATTCTGTGAGCATGGCATTCAATCTGGGATCAATTATGCAAGGTTTCTATCTCGTGAGTCCTTCTTCTCCCCTAGCAAAGATTTCTTTATCACCTCATATGCCCTGGTGATGTTTTTGCATGGTGGGAAGCTGCTATAAGACTGCTTAGGATAAAGCAACATCTGTGCCATAATGCTGGACCATGCCATTTGTCTGAGTTTGGTGTCACAGGATTTAGCAGAAATGTATTGACATTCTTTGAGCATTGCATTAGGGAAGCTACCTAGTAGACCTTTTATAGTGGCTCTGTTGAAATCTGTGATAATTGTCTTTGGTGCTAGTGACATGCCACATTCCTCACACTGCAGCAGTGTACTTCACAAGCCTTTTGCAGTAGGAGGACAGTGTATTCATTGCTGTCACTTCACTAGTGGCAATACACAGCTATCTGCAGATCTTCCTTGTGTGGGAAATGTGGTTTCTATCAGCCATTATTCACTGCCCTTTATAGCCTTTGGATTCTTTTGTGTTTGTCGAATGTTGTTCAGTTATGTTTGCAATGACTTGTTCTCAACTTTGATCCTGGAATGACTAAAAAAATCCATTGTCCTGTCATATCCATAGTTTCTCTATCAAAAGTCATTGAGAAATGTGTTCATTCTCAGCTATTGTAATACCTCCTTAATAACCAACTCTCCTTTCCTTCTCAACATGGCTTCTGCCCTCACCATAGCACAGGCACAGTCCTTTTTTCATGTATTTGTATTATTCCTCTAATCAAGAATGATAGTAGATTTATTCATTAAGAGGTATGTTCAGTGCCCAGATTTTTGGCGAGTTGTACCGTGTGTGTGTGTGTGTGTGTGTGTGTGTGTGTGTGTGTGTGTGTGTGTAACTGGTGGTGAGTGTTACTCAGGCTCAAACCCTAAACCTTAGGTACAAGGAGCAAGAGCCTGAATTCCCTACCCACAATCCAATGTTTCGCTCATAACTGTTGGGCTGTTCCTCTTAAAATGTGTGGTTTTCTGGTAAACCAGTGAGAACTGAATTCACTAAATAACAATAGCCATCTAAGTTTCAGTCTTCCTCTCTTTCAGAAAATGCATGGTAACACAAAACCATTTTATTCTAGCAATGTTCTAAGATTATACAAGCAATGTTTAAAATGTGTCCCTGGTTTTGGGTTTTTGTCCCCCCCCCCAATAAATGTTGTCTTTTTGCAGATTTCTTGTGCTGCATAGTTCTTCATTGAAGAGAAATTTAGTGCTGCTGATGCCAAGTCTGTTTTTGCTGTTAGTAGCACTGCAGATAGTGTGCTTGCTTTTGATACAGAAGGTTGTGGGTTCTACTCCCACAGTATGAAGATGGATTACTGATATTGTACTGTGTTGTACATTTAAAGGGGTGAATGCTGCAGTCCTGAGAATGCCCTCTTTGGCAGAGAAACCTAGTAACTATGAACCTATTATCATTTTGCCATCTATTCCCTATTGCAGTATTACTACTAGCTTATCGTTTTTTTAATGTAACATAGGCAATTTATTCTTCAAGGGCAACAGGCACTTTATTTGTAGATGATCATTTAAAAAAAAACAGCTAAAGGCACTGTTAGTTCAGGGGCCTAAATTTAAGCGTTTCAAATGTAATGTTTTGTATGTATAGTTCTGCAATATTGTTTCATAATAATGATATGTGTAGAAATTATATTGAATGTTTCCTAGTGTTAGCTAAATCCATATATTATTACAGTTATTTGAATTCAATTAATTGCTACTCTTCTCTGCTTTGAAAGAACTGATTGCATTTGTCAAAAAAGTGCTCAGTCTGTTAATATACTTATCTGCTGATTTCCTCTATTTAAATTCAGCTAATTTATTTTCCGGCTGTAGAAGGCTAAAGCAGTTCATTTTATTTTTATAAAAGAAATTTGTATTTTAGTTTTGCAGTTTGAACAAGTTGAAAGTTTGATGCAAGTTAAAATATTAATTTAAATAAAACAGTATTGTTCTGTTAATTTTGTGTGTAATATTTTGTCTGTTTTTCAATTTGTGTTTAAACGTCGGTATCCCACAATTCCACCAGAGTGGGGGCTTACATACTTATGTATGCAAATTTTATGTTAATCACCATACAGATTTGCACATATTTTTCATGTGCCTTTGTCCAAATTCTTTATGATTTCAGGATGAGAGGTATGACACACACACACACACAAACACACACACACACACACACACACACACACACACACACACACACACACAGGAAATGACATATTTCACCAGTGCACACTATAGAAAAATATATTTTTTTATGTATAGCTGAAATAATCTTATATGTACATAGGTTCATAGGTGTTTACTAGGCTAACAACCTCAAGGGACTTTTTAAGCCTAGCCATGCATCCCAAATCTCTGACAAGTTCTGATACCCTTGATAAGTGAAGCAGGGGCTTGGAAGATGAAACATTTACAAGCTAAGGCCTGGGAGATGAACCATTTACAGGATGTCTGTGTCTATTAGAGACATGGGTGCCAAACCAGGGATGAATGTCCTGTTCCCCATCCAATTGTACAGGTTACACTTGAATTGGGTTGGGGAGGAACTCTGCTTTACATGAATGGGGAGCCTGTTTCAGAGATGGGGTAATCTCTGAGATACATACCTGTCTCTAAAGCAGGTCCTATTTATATCACAGGCAAGGTTTAAGTCTTTAGGATGGGTAATTCTGGTGCTGTTTGTTTTGCAGATATGAAGGAGGTCCATCAGAGTGGGGTATCACAATTAGGGATAGAGCCTTGAGGCGGGTCTGCATAGGACATTTTACTTATGCCCTTTATTCTTTTAGTGAGAAGTCTCTGTGAACATTCCACTTGTTGGATATCCCTGATTAGGTACATACCAAAAGGGGCACTGTAGTCAATGATAGGTCTGATGAATGCCAAATACAGTGAAACAATGACTTCCTTGGACTTAGATGCCATACCTTTGTTTATAAGTTGCACAACATAGAATGATTTCTTCACTACTGTAGACACGTGATGGTCAAAGGCTAGATTACTATCTATGTGTGTCCCTAAGTCCCTGACTAATGGGTCATGTCTAAGGGGTGTGTTGATCTATATATGTCCCTACGTCCCTGACTAATGGGTCAATTCTAAGGGGTGTGTTGTCAATATGATAGTTACCAGGGGTAGATGACTTCCCAAAGGATACTATTATGCATTTCTTGTCATTTAGTTTTAGTCCATGGCTCTGACACCAGTTGTTTGTCTGTGTCAGCCCTTCCTGGAGAACATTTGTGCAGTGTGGGATTCAATGACAGCTCCTAATTTGCAATCCTCTGTAAATTTAGTCAGCCAGAGACCACTGACATTGGCCTTGCCTTCAGAGAAGTAAATGCCAAAAAGGAGCGGTCCAAGGACTGACCTCCGAGGAACTCCACTTATGACTGGCCTCTTTGTAGAGGTGGACTCCCCAATTCTAACTTCCTTGGTCATGTCTGTGAGCCAGTAGGCTATCCACTGGGTGACATATGAGTTTGTACCTATACTCTTGAGTTTGTCAACAATGCCTGAGTGGGGTATTGTTTCTAATGCCTTGGCCAGATCAAGGTAGGCGGTGTGAAACATTTTACCCTCATCCATTGCTTCGGTGACCTTTTCAAAGAAGTCCACCAAGTTGAGTAGGCATGATCAGCCCTTGACGAAATCAAACTGGGTTGGGTCCAGTGTTTGGAGTTTACTATATCACTGTTGATCATTTCCATGATAATTCTTTCTGTGGCTTTACATGTAAGACTAGTGAGACTTATGGGTCTGTAGTTTCCAGGGTCAGTAGATAGCCCACCTTTCTGCAGAGGGATGACTGTTGCTGTTCCCCATTCATTAGGTACAAAGCCTGTTTGGAGACTGTAGTGAAATAGCAATTCCAGAGGTCCTGATAGGTCATGTTTCATGCTATTTAGAAGGCATCCTGGGATATTGTCTGGTTCCATTGATGCAGTGCCCTTGGCCTTAGAGACAGCATTAAGGACCGATCCCCTGTGATAGCAGGGTGAGTTATATTTGATGGTATTTCATGAGGGAAGATTGAAGGGGAAGAGGGGTAAAGTTGGAGCTGAATATATTGGCTAGTAGGTTTGCTATATCTTCTGGCTCAATATAGGTGTCTCCATTTACAATGAGCCCTGCACATCATTGTGTATTGCCTTTGAGGTTGTAGACATAGCTAAAGAATGCTTTGTGGTTGTCCTTGGCCTGGGAGGCCAAATTCACCTAAAATGTGGCTTTGGTAGTCTTTATTTGTCCTCTGAGATGTATGTTTAGTTTGATGAGAGTGCTTTTATCCTGCTGGGTGTTGCACCTCCTAATGTTTCCCATGATTTTCTACCTTCTGTCATGCAGCCTATTAATTTTGTGATTCCACCAGGATGGCTTGCTTTTTTGTTAGTTCTGTACTTATTCCTGGTCGGTACAGCTGCCTCTATGCAGCTATTAACATACTTACACAGGGTTTTTGGGAACAGTTCCGCATAGGCAGCAGTGATCTCAGGGTTTATAGGGGCTTGAAATTTTGCCAGGTTATCACTTAACAGCAGGAGGTTAGCCTCAGAGTAGTTTCTGAATAGTCAAGGTTTAGCTGGGGGTCCAGATTTTATTTTTACTTCAAAGGAGACCATTTTCTGGTCTGACCTTACCAGGGAAAACATTACAGTAGGGGGTTTGAAGCACTCTCCCATATTAGTCATGCCAGATCAAGTATGGCTTCACACCTAGTTGGTGTATTGACTATCTGGTTCAGGGAGTTTGTGTTTACAAAATCCAGGAATCTATGTACCTGTACATTTCCAGTTAATAGTGGGGTAATTAAAGTTGCATATGAATATGGTATTGGGTTGTATGGTTAGTGTTTCTAATAAGTTCAAATAGACGTTATGGGTTTTCTGGGTCATAGAGGGGACTTATAGCTGGCAAGGAAGTGATATTGGATTTTGCCTATGGTGATTTCAACATGGAACAGCTCAAGTGGATTGTCCTGTGTTATCAGCCTTGAGGTATATTTATTTTTTATGCAAATAGAGACACCTCCACCTTTAGTTCCTGTCTTTGTAGTAATTGGTCTAAATGTGTGGAAGGCATTATAATGTTGCACAGTTGGTGTGCTCTCCACAGCTTTAAACCATGTCTCAGTGACTGCACAGAGATCAGCATTCTCTAGGGTGAAGAGAGCTTCTAGGGAGTGGAGTTTTTTGTTTAGACTCCTAACAGTGAGCAGTAATACCTTTAGATTTTCTTGGTTTTGATTTTCTATATCGGAAGCACTTTCAATATGGCATTGCCTAAGAAAAGGTACTATGGGGAAAGACAATGTTTTAGCTAATATTCAAAACCCGAGAGCGGAGAGGTGCAGACCAACCCTGGAAAAGCAGCATGGTCTATTCACCATCTCCTTCCAAGCTAACAAATATTGCACCCCCTTAGAATGACACCAGAAACTAATCCAATTACTAAAGTCAATCATCTCTTGTTCATATTACAGCATCATCCTTGGAGAAGGTAAAATGCTGCTCAATGCTAGGTTCATACTAGTCTGAGACACATATTGAGAGCTCCATGATGTCTAGCTTCATATAGTCTATGGAAGTACGCCTCATGTTATTTACTCTGACATAGACTATGACTGTGTCATACTGGTACTTGTGGTCCAGTAACCTGAGTGCATGCATAATGTGGTGGATCCTAACCCCTGATAAGCAACTGACTGTGACTTTCTCCTTACTCAGCCTGGTAAGAGGGTCATCAGTGTGTCTCACAATGGAGTCTTCAATGACCAGAATGTTGGATTTTGTAGTGGCTTGCCTTATGGGCTTAGAGGTAGATGCTCCATAGCTTCATAGGTTCATAGGTAGGTACTAGGCTATTAGACCTAGGGCCTATGTAAGCCTAGCCAAAAAGGTACCCTGGATTTTGCTATCCAAGGAAATAATTTTCCTGTGCCACTGTTGAGCAGAGCCACAGAAGTGATTCCCAGGGTGAATTTCCTATTTCCCAGTGCTAATGAGGAGCTTTGTTTGATATAGATAGGTAGTTTGTTCCAGAGTATGGGGGAGTCTCTGGGATAGGAATCTATCCCTTCAGCATGTTCTGTTTATTGTGGTGACCAGGTTTAGGTCCCTAGAGTGTGTAGCTTGGAGGGATTGGGATTTCTTTAAGTGGAGCATGTCCAACAGCTCTGGGTTTCACATAGCTTTGTATGTTAGGCAGAGACCACCTCTGAGTAGGCGATATGCGATGGAGTAAATCTGGAGTTTTTTGAGACGGTCTGCGTAGGTCATCTGTTTGAGGTTGGTAATCATCTTTGTGAGGTATTTTTGTGGCCTTTTCAGTTGTAGATGTCTTGTGAGGTACATACCAAAAGTGGCATTGTACTGTATAATGGGCCTAATGAGTGACGAGTAGAGGGGAACAATGACCTCTTTTTTCCTGGATGAGAAACCTTTTGTGATGTGGTTTGCCATGTAGAAGGATTTCCTGACTACTGTGGTGATGTGATTATCAAAGGAGAGACTACTGTCCACCTGTGTCCCTAGGTCTCTTATCACACTTTCGGTGTTAAGTAGGTGACTGCCTATGTGGTAGTTCATGGGTACAGGATTTTTACCAAAGGTAATGACAATGCACTTTTTGGCATTGAGCTTGAGGCCATGGCTTTGACACCAGGCATCTGTCTCAGTGAGGCCCTTTTGTAGGATGTCCACATCGTTAGGAGTTTTGATTATGGCTCCTAACTTGCAGTCATCTGCAAACTTTGTTAGCCAAAGACATTCTGTGTTAGCCTGTACTTCAGAGAAGTAGATACCAAACAGGAGAGGACTCAGGACTGAACCCTGTGGTACTCAACTCATCACTGGTCTGAAGTCAGATTTGGAGTCTGCTACTTCCACAGTGTGGGTTCTGTCAGTGAGCCAGTTGGCAACCCATCTTGTGACATGGATTTATACCTAGGTAGTGAGTTTATCTATAATTCCAGAGTGGGGGATTGTGTCAAAAGCCTTGGAGAGATCTAGATAGGCTGTGTGAACCACCTTACCATTGTCTACAGCTTTGGTGACTGCTTCAAAGAAGTCTATCAGGTTTAGGAGACATGATCTGCCTTTTACAAACCCGAACTGGGTAGGGTCCAAAATTTGGAGATTACCAATGTCTTTTTTATAAGTTCCATGATGATACGTTCCATGGCCTTGCAGACCACGCTCGTCAGGCTAATGAGGCGGTAGTTCCGGGGGTCTGTGGTGTCTCCCCTTTGTGGAGTGGGATGTGTTTCTATGTGTTGATGTGGGTGTTGTTTTGGAAGAGTGCATTTGGGGCTGCTGAGGGCATTTGTTATGTGTACTTTGTCTTAGGAGGTCTTTGCGATTTTGGAAGGTTACACTTAAGTTTGTCAGTGTATGTGGGTCTATATGTCTGCTTTGAATTGAGTGTGATGGGTGCAGTGTGTGTACTACTGACAACCTTATTGACATTAAGACTACTTTTATGTGAGAGCTTAGCCTCCAGTGACACTGAGTAAATACATGTCTCACATACCATATCAGTTTGTTTGAGAATGAACTGGTTGTCAGTGAACATGAGGCAATTTCTGAATTGCCTCAGGATGCCCATATCCACCAAGCTGGTAATGGAGATAGTGGGAAAGTTCATATCCATGGCATCAGACCATTGATTAGATAGCTGCAGCGAGAATATAAAGCAACATCAAGAGTATTCGGTTTGCAACTCTGGGGACAGTGCTTGTCACTGCAAACTAGTTGTCATGTGTGCAACTAGGTACTGGAGAAATTTAAATTGTGTTTTACAGGAAAAATGTCCCACAAGGTGTCTGAGAGTCTGTACAGGGCACAGCCAATCAATTGAGGGGAAACTTATACATAGACCCTGAAATTCAAGGATGAAGTATTTAGACAGATATTCTGAAGTTAGAAACAAATCAAAAAGTACTTAATGAAAACAAAGAATTAGCTTGTCAAGAATGATGAAAAGAGGGGAGTCGCATGAATAGCTACTGCTTGGCTACTACTAGTGCTGGTCTCACCACAGCTTCACTCTGCTGGGATCCAATTCTCCTTTGCTTCTTGTCTCACCTGAAGCAAAATGTTAGCACCAATTCCAAGAAGAGGAATGATTTTGCTAAATTATATTTCATAAAGTAAGAGTCAATGAATGTTGCTTGGATAAAGTAACTGATTAATGTTGAAATTGCTCACCAAAATCTAGTATATTGTTTTATGATTGTATATTCTTATTAGTAGACTATTTATTTATTATTAGATCTCCATCATTCTGGAAAAAAGCCATCCATGCAATAGCAGCAAGGGGTATCTGTTACTAATTGCTAAGAAAAACAGTAGTTGTGACAAGCGCTGTAATAAAGACCTAGGTGTGGAAAGATTATGGTGAGGCCATGGAAAATTACTTTTTTTTTAAATTTCTCCAAAGTCTTTTGGGTTTCTAATACCACGGCAGGAATGGACCACATTCCTGAGGCAAAGTATGATTAAAGTTCATGAAATTAGTGTTGTTTTAATCTTTGATAGTAGCCAGAAGTGCTCTTTGCATCACCTGCAATGTGCTCAAAATCAACTACTTCTGCAATTCATACTGAGTTACATGTATCAGGAACATATCTAAGTATGACTGTAAATTCTTTTTTATAAGACCTGTTGCTCCTAGCACTATTGGGTATCCATCTTCCACATTCTCCTAGTTTCTTCCTGTAAATTCTGGTATTTTATGAATTTGTATCTTTCTGTATATAAGACTCTTTGGTCACTGGGTTTAGTAACTTCAATGATCAATGCTACTTTTGTCTTCTTTTCATGGAGTACTATATCTGTTTTTCTCGCATGTATTTTGTGAACTGGTAGTAATGGGTGATCTCATCTGATATAAACTTCATGGTTTTCTATAATGCTTTGTGACTCTTCTTTCCAATGTTTTTCAGCTACATCAATATTATAATGTTTACACAATCCCCAATGCAACATTTGTTGCAGATTATTCTGGAAACCATCTAGGAACTCAGTAGGGGTAAGTAAGACACTGTTAAGATGCTCTCACCAAGAGTGGAGAAGCAATGACCTCATATGAGGGCATTTCATGAAATATGAGGAAATCCTGAATCCTTTGAACATGCTGTCTTCCTGGAAGGCAGTTCTAGAATGCAGCTAAAGGGGGTGCACATCTGTAGATGAAATATTAAACAGTTTTAATGAGTCATGGTCATATGAATGGATGAAATCCCACCAGAAATATTGACAATTGAGAACATTATTGGGTTGTAATGGTTAAATCTCTTTTTCGTTGTTGTATGGAATGTGGCATAGTACATCTCAACTGCAAGATTAGTGTGGTTGTCAGTCTTTTTGTACGGTGCAAAAAGGTGTAGCCTACCTGGGAAAGACTAGATTAACATGCTGGAAAGGGGACTGCATCTGAGAATTCAGTCTGACAGATGAGTAGCAATATGAATCCCATCTTGGCTATGGAGTAAGGGATAAGGTCTCTGTCCTCACACAGATACTGAAAGGCGTGCTGGAATTGTCAGAACTGTCTACATGTCTTTTGTTGACATGGAGACGGCATATGACTGAATACTGGAATGTCTTATTTGAGGTTTTGCACAGAATGGATGTCCAGAGCTACTATTGGGGTGTCAGTCTTAGTACTCATTCTGACATCAGTGTTACTATGACAGCTTTGGACAATAAGCTGTTATTGTTAAAAAAGAAAAAACTTGAACGTGACTGTTTAGATTTTTCGAGTGGGAATGTCTTTCAATGGCCGAGGGCATCCACTCGATCATCTAATGATGTGACCACTGATCCCATTCACAACCAAGGGACTGAGCGTTCCACCTTATTACCTCCATCTACTTCCGGTTCTGTTATTGCGGCTGTAACAGCAGCACGTAGTGAAGAACAGTCATCAGGCTCACCTTCGTTTTCATCTATAGTACGTCGGCCCAGAGACGATTTAGGAAATAATGAACAAGTAGTTCGTAGGAAGACGATGGGACAAGTTACGAGCAATTCCCACGATACCACAAAAGAGGTTACAAACCTCCATTTTCCACTGCCCTTTCGAGTGGAGAACAAACTGAATTGGAGTCCTCGGTACAAAACAAGGAAACGGAAAATTTCAGAAGGTCAGTTAGAGTTTCAACGCAAGTCATTGAAACCAGTACAGAGGACTTAGTAGTTAATGTTTCAACATATAATTTAACAAAACATGAATTATCTGTTTTAAACAGAGGTCTTTCATTCATCCCCTCTCAGAGTGTGGATGTAAGTGAACTTATTATTGACATTAAGCAGTTTACTAGGAATATTGCTTTAGCATTACAGTTTAAGAATGATGAAACTCATGTAATGAATTTTGCTTTCAGGAAACCTTCTGTATATATACCACCTTCGCATTCTCTGTTAGACAGTTTTGAGAAAGCTTGTGTTAATGATTTTTTATTGAATTTTGAAAATAATAATATCAAACCAGAATTTTTTAATTTAACGAAGGAAGAGAGATTAGCTCTTAATACTTTAAAGAATAATTTTGATATTATTATTAGACCTGCCGATAAGGGAGGAGCCACAGTAGTTCTAGACAAAATACATTATGACAATAAAGTTATAGAATTATTATCTGATACTAATACGTATGTTAAACTAGATTTTGTTGGCCTAGATAAGCTTATTAAAACAATGCATGCCAACCTTTATGATATGTTGATATGTTATATAATAGATGAAAATTTATATCAATATTTTTTAGTTGAGAAACCTTTGGTTCCAGTGTTTAGAGCTCTTCCTAAGATTCATAACAATTTGTATGACCCTCCATTTAGACCGATAGTCTCGGGAAAAGGATGGCTCACAGAAAGTATTTCTATATTTTTGGAGAAACAACTTAGACCAATAGTAGATGAAACTGCTTTTATACTTCGAGACACACAACATTTTTTAGAAACTTTAGCTTGTCATAATAGGGTAGATGAAGTAAAGGACTAAGACTATTTAGTCACTCTAGATGTTACAGCTCTATTTACGAGTATACCTAATGATGTGGGTATAGAATATTTGAGATTGTTTTTATTACAGAAAGGGATGTCCAATAATAAGATTATCATGATTACTATGTTACTGGATTTAGTCCTCTCCAATAATGTTTTTACTTCTCATAGTAACTACTTTCTTCAGGTTAAGGGAGTAGCAATGGGCACAGCATGTGCCAATTCATATGCTAACTTAGTTTTAGCATATTGGGAATCTACTTATGTTTTAGGACATGAGAACTATTCTGAATATATTAGATATTACATGAGATTTGTAGATGATGTTTTTTTGGTTTGGAGAGGGGACCTTGCCACCTTACGAGAGTTTATTACATATATTAATAGTACTACCACATTTTTAGAACTAACTGATACTGTATCTCTGACTAGAATTGAGTTTTTAGATGTGTCAATAAGTAAGGAAGGAGGGAAACTTACAACTGAGGTATTTCGTAAACCTTGTAGGAGGAATAATATACTTCACAGAGACAGTATGCATCCTCCACATGTGTATAAGAATGTTATTAAGAACCAAGCAGCACGTTTTTCAAAAATTACTAGTGATGATTCAATGTTTACAGAAGCTATTAAAAATATGGAGGATGAATTCACAGTTAGAGGCTATCACAAGAGGGAACTTAGTGGGCTTTTTAGCACAGAACGTGATGGGAAGGACAAACCATATATAAACAGGAACATGCCCTCAGCCAGAACTAATGATAACCGTGTTAACACTAGTAAAAGGAGACTAGCAATATCTTATACTAACAACAATCCTTTTATAGTTGACATCATTAAAAAACACTGGAACATTCTACAATTAGATGAAAATATTATGAGAATAGTAGGAGACAGACCCTCTTTTAGTTATAAGAACACCAAGTCTTTAAAGAGGTTACTATGTTATAATCATAATAGACATGATGGTTTGATATCACAAAGGAAAGGCACACAAGCATGTCGTGCCTGTAATTAGTGCAGTTATATTAAGAGTTCATGTGAATTTATACATCCAGATACAGGCAAAAGATATGAGTTTACTAAGTATGCCGATTGTAAAACCAGGAACGTGGTTTATTTAACTCAGTGTAATAAATGTCAATGCTTCTATGTAGGCATGACTACTAGAACTCTAAGGGAGCGTATTAGGGAACATATTTATGCCATCAATAAAGTGGATGAGACCAATGCACTAGCTTATCATGTGCTACATAGAGATAGCACACATACCTTTAGTTTCTTAGTATTGGAACATGTCTATAGTACTGAAAGGTTAGGCTGCATACGTAATAATGTGGAGAAGAGAGAGATTAAATGGATACTCAAGTTAGCAGCGGATAGAGGTCATGGCCTTAATGATAAAATTTCTCTGAGACCTTTTTTGGCAGACAGGCCTTTTAAACATAAATAGTAAGTTTTTAAACCCATAAAATTTTATTTTTAAAGGGTTTTATTAGCATGGGTTTTCTTCATGCTTATATTTATATGTTTTTGCATTAAATTTTGATATGCACAGGAACTTTTATAATTATATATTTAAGTTATTCTTTGTATATGTTTTTATGTTGACTAAAGAAATTAAGCAGCACTTACTAGCAACAAAGTGATTCATCTACACTGCATTTCTCTTTTAATAATTAATTGTCTTTGATTGAATGTTATATTGGTTCTCCAATAGGAGCTATTCTGTTATTATATAAAGTTATATTGTAGTGATGGTTAATTAAGTCTGATGAAACATCCAGGAGACGTGAAAGCGCTCACTCATCTTTATTTTGTTGTAATAAAGCTTTTATTCGGATATTGGTTGGCTTCGATTGTCCTGGTGTATCCTCCTTATGTGACTTTTGGATTTTCTGCTTCTTTGAAGGGGATACTTTATCCTGATTTGTGTCTATATGCTTTTTCATTAGTCTTGGTACTTGATGAGTGACAAACATGTCTGCATTCTTGATGCTAATTCAGATATGGTCAAGGTGGCTTGATGTGGAAAATATCCCAGACTATGGGAAAAAAAAGGGCTTTGCCACCTACAGCCATGGATAATGTCCATTATACCACAGATGTCTTGGCAGAGAAGAACGGTGGCAACTGTCTGTCTTCATATGTGCAATACAATGTACACCTGCATCTGTAAACAGCAATTATTCAGCATGCAATTCATGTTTCTTTCACTATTCTGCAGGTTGGCTTATATCTGACAATGCGCTGCAGCACTCACTCAGAGAATTGTCATCTACATATTAATGAAGGACATGAACAGTATCTCGGTTTCAGTGGCTTAATAGGTAGTACATTCACCTCTGATGCTAGAAGATCAGAAGGTTGTGGATTCTATTCCCACGAGTTCTTCAATTCACTTTTCTATCACTACTGTGCAGTGCAGTGCAGTGCAACATATGGGGTGCTACACTGCTGAACATGCTGTCTTTCAGATGAGATGTTAAACCAAGTTCCCATCTGCTGGAGTGGGTGATAGCTCAGGTGGATAGAAAACATCCCATGGCATTTATCAAAAAGAGTAGGGAATTTGTCCAGTGCCCTGGCTAAATTTTTCCTAGTTAGTATGAATAACATCTCAGGTCTTCTCTGAAAAGATACCACTAGTTTGGAGACTAACCCAGTCTGGAAAAGATAAAATAAGCAAATAAAACAAGGGTGATGTCAAGAACAAAACCTAGACATGGCTTAGGTAGTATTAGTTTTAGTAAAATAATGACAAAGAGCTTTATCTGCACTTCAACACTTGTGCACTTTCTTTGACACAACAGTATAGTATTAGTAGGAACACATAAGAGTGACTGCTCAACCTGCATGAATTGTATTTAACATTTCTTTACTAGGAAAGTCTGACTTGGAATGAAGCCAGTTTTCAGCAGAGGCCCAAGGAGAATGCTCCAGACACATGTCTTTGTAACATGCATGTTGCCTGCATACACTAGCTACAGTCACTCTCTGATCAAGAGGACTTATTTTGTTTATTTTATTACTTTGATAACTGGATAAATCAACTTGACACTAATTATTTTTGAGAGCAACACATGAATAGTGTCTTGTTACGTGACTTAATCTGAGACAGGTAAATGGAGATTAAGGGACTCAAACCCAGACCTTCAGGACAAAGCCTACATCCTCTGTACAATGTAGGTCTTTACGAAGCACCATGACAGCATTCTTCCTGAACCTGCAATGCCTAGCTGAATGTCTTATACTGGACCAGTATTGATAACATCAGAGCACTCATGTCAGTTAAATCCCTAAAAGGGAAGGCGTCTCTGATCAGTACTAGCAAAAAACTACGATCACTCATAAAATCATCCAAGGCCAACTCTGAGAGAAAAATCGCAAAAGACACAAAAGACAATCACAAGGCCTTCTTTAGCAATGTTAGAAACCTGGGTGGAAACTCCCAGATATGCTCAGAGTTAGTCCGAAATGACACAAAATACACTGAACCCACTGACATTGCCAACATTCTGGCAGACAGGTTCAGTGCAAATTTCTCCTCCCCCCCCAAAAGGAGAAATAACTATCCCAGCAGAGTGTAGCCTCCCTAACATCTCAGATGCCCAGGTGAGAGCCGCCCTCTCTAAAGCTAAAAACACAGCATCAATGGGATCGGATGGTGTCCCGGGCTGTGTGCTACATGAACTCCAAGAGGAACTAAACCCACACATAAGGCTGCTGTTTAATCTTAGCCTTACTACAGGATACATACCCAAAGAGTGGCGTATGGCAACAGTGGTCCCACTTCACAACGGTGGTGCTTCTACGGACCCTGGAAATTACCGCCCCATAAGCTTGACGAGCCTGGTCTGCAAAGCTATGGAGAGGATCATTATGGAACTCATAAACAAAGACATTGGGGACCTACAGACATTGATCCTACCCAATTTGGCTTTGTCAAGGGCAGATCCTGCCTTTTGAACTTGGTCGACTTTTTTGAAACAGTCACTAAGGCCATTGATGAGGGTAAGGCAGTTCACACAGCCTACCTTGACCTTGCAAAGCCTTTGACACAATACCCCACTCGGGCATCATAGACAAACTCACCAGCTTAAATGTAAACCCATATGTCACAAGATGGGTTGCAAACTGGCTCAAGAACAGAACCCACAGGGTCAGAGTTGCTGGAGCTATGTCAGACTCTAAGCCAGTCACAAGCGGTGTCCCACAGGGCTCAGTCCTGGGACCCCTCTTGTTCGGCATTTATTTTTCAGGTACAGGCAAACATAGGAGGATTGTGGCTGACAAAGTTTGCAGATGACTGCAAACTGGGCGCCATAATTGATACTCCAGCGGACACAAACATCCTTCAGAGAGGCCTCATAGAAACGGATAATTGGTGCCAGAGCCATGGCCTTAAGCTGAACGCCAAAAATGTATAGTCATACCCTTTGGGAAAAACAAGGTACCGACAAATTACCACATAGGCGGTAATCCATTAACGGAAGAGGTAATCAGGGACCTAGGGACCCAGGTTGACAGTAACCTCTCATTTGACACTCACATTGCCAAAGTGGTTAGGAAGACCTTCTATATTGCCCACCTTATCATGAAGGGTTTCACATCTAGATCAAGAGAGGTCATTGTGCCCCTGTACTCTTCTCTTATCAGGCCAATGATTGAGTACAATGCCCCATTTGGGATGTATCTCACCCGGCACCTGCAGCAGTTGGAAAGACCCCAAAAGTTCCTCACCAAGCGGATAAAGGGTCTTAAACATATGTCATATGCTGCCCGACTGAAAAAACTCCAGCTCTATTCAGTCGCATACCGCCTACTCAGAGGTGATCTGTGCCTGACGTACAAGGCCATGTCCAATCCTGAATTAATGGACATGCTCCACCTCAGAAAATCCAAATCCATCAGAGCCACAAGAACAAGTGACTTAAACCTCAACACAGAAATAAATAGGACATGCTGGAGGGACAGATTCATAACCCAGAGGCTCCCTACACTCTGGAACAGAATCCCAGTCCATGTTAGGCAGAGCTCCTCACTGACTCTATTCAAGAGAAATCTCGATGAGTGGATGGGAGATCGTAGGTTTACCCCGGGGGTCATCTCTGTGTCACTACTAGACAGAGGCATAGTAAACTAAACCCTAAAAGGGCGTAGTATTCTCATCCTAAGGGGTGGCGTAAGCCACATACACTCTGGCTAGGCTTATAAATGCCTTAGGGCAGATAGCCTAGTACGAACCTATGAACCTATGAACCTATAAAGTGGCTGCATGATGCAAACCTAAACAAAATCATCTGAACTGTGGCCTCATTGACCATATATAGGGTGAAATAGTCATATTGACTAGTTTCAGACACCAATGTGTATGGCACAGTTATCTTCATACCTACTTGTGAGCTTTGTATAGCAACACTGCTTAACTTAAATGGTTTGCCTTATATAGGTATCTGCACCATAATTATTGTTATCTGGTATCCATATTTACATTGTCATTGTAAGCTACTATCATCTAAGCCAGTAGAAGTTCCTTGAAGCTGTCTTGTTACACAAGGAATATTCTGTTCAGTTGCAGCTGTGGAATGTCACCACGTAATGTCTCAGCATATAGAGAGAAGGCGTATAACATCAAACCAAACATAAATCTGCATCATGCCGATCACTGACATCAGTCCCACCTTGGATGTCTTGGATAGTCACCTTCAGCATCAGGGTCACCATGGGCTCTTCCATCACTGTTTTTGTTATAGCTACAGGAGTGACTGCTCTGATACATTTAATCTGTAGTGGCATGTCATGTGCCTTCTTCTTGGCCATGTTCTTCATAATAGTAACTCCAAAGCTGTGAGAAATTCACGATCATACAGCACTGATGCCAACCATCAGTTCTATACATTGGTGCTTCTGTTGTTCACAGTCGCCTACCAAGTCCAGCTCAGCAGCATGGAGATAGCCTGATGCAGAGATTTGAGTCTGGTTTTCATCATCTATGAAGTTTACCCTTCTGTGATGGATAAACATGTCTATATCAGAGGTTTAGCTGGCTATGAAATATTTATACTGGCATACAGTGTCAGATCTTATCTCAGACTACTGCAACAAAAGCATACGGGCAATAATGATAAATGGTGTTCTGTATATGTGCATTGGTAATCATTCAATAACAAAGCCAAGGACCATGAAATGAAGCACTGAACAAGTACTACGCATATAGTGTTCTGAACAGTGGTGCACCAAGGTATGTTTCTGACTGTAAAATTCTAGAGATGACACATTGCTGCAAACCTTCTGAGTGCTCACAGAGGCTAAAAACAAAATGCTAATCTTTAATGGAATAGGAATATTAGTTTTATCTGTACTTTTCAGTATATGCTTTTCTAACTGCAATTACAAGTCAGACTGACACATGAGATAATTGAGCAATACCAGGCATTCTTCAGTCTGTACAGTACAAATGCTGATGTATTAGGAAGAGAGAAGAAACACTTTATACTGATGTATTCAAGAATGTTTTCCTAACTGTTTTTGGTATGTATAGTCTGCACCAACAGGAATAGAAAGTTCTGGTGAACTAATATAGCAGGACTGCACATGCTTGATTATGGGAAGATGACACTTAAGAAGAAACTGGGTACACTTTTTTGATAAGGACTGACAATATCATTTGATATGTCAGAGTAGGCTGCCTTTGGTTATCTACTTATAAAAATGCATGTATTTCCTGCTTTTAAAGCAAATCCACATGTATTCTGTCTGCTTGCTAGTATTGCTGCTAACATCTGGTAGATGCAAATGCTGCCTCTGAATCTTCTGACTGAATAACGTTTATTATTTGACAACCTTGCACCATAAGAAAAACATCTTGTTGCAGTGCATGGTTTTCAGGATGTGCTGTTGAATTCACACAATAGTATACAGTGATATTACATTTGGTCATTCATATACAATGTTTACATACATATCAACCATAACGTCATATACATTAGCATACAGATATCCATTAGCAACATGTATACATTTAAATTGGCATACCCATTCATGTTCCATATGGTTCCCACCTAATATAGCCTAACATTATTGTAGTATTTGTAGAGATGGCAGAGCAGACACATGAAGACCCACCCACAAAGAAGCTTCATACCCAGTTTGAATGAACTAGAAATTCAACTGTTTATTTCACATGTCCACCACAAAAGGAAAAAAAAATCTTTCTCATCAAGAAACCCTGCGACCAGAAGGATAAAGAGGTGGAATATGGTCTAATACTGAAAGGGCCCTTTCTTATGACAATGGAATATGCCACACTACTGAACAGTGCTAGAAGAAATACTTCAACATTAGACCAAGGGGGTTATTACAGCTGCAAAGGCTCATGGAGACTGTGGCCCAGGGCCTACCTCAGCTTTGTAGAAGGTAAACTTTTCATGGTATTTTCCCTTGCACAAAACTGGAGACACAGGCACTCTAACCAACATGCATCCTTGACTAATAGCCTAAAAGATGCATGAATGACATTATCAGGAACACAGTGGTGTGTTTAGTGTGCAACAAGCAGCTGAAATATTGGTAATGAGCTACATAACAAGCCATGATATTATGTGGAAGCCATATGTGCATAAGAAAGTTAGAGTTTGGGATAAACTGTATAAATACAATGCAGTTTTTGTCTGGCAAAGACAATGAAAATATTTCTGTATCTTCATTTACACTTCTGTCGTGGGTTTAACAAGAGCATCCCTATATTTTTATACTCACCATATTCATTCTAGTCTGCCTTTCTCTAGATCTATGGTTCTCAAATGGCGAGTCCTGGCTGCCTTAGGCCAAATCAAATTTAGATGGTGTCAGTCAGTTTCTCTGCAGTGTTGCTTTTTTTGTGATTTAAGGGAGGCTCATTTTCACAGAGAAAGAGAATCTGTACTCCAGATTAATCCTTGAATTTACAAGTTTCAGTGATGACTCAGCTTATATGATTGTTAATGTTAATGTTAATGGTCAGTGTGTGTGTGTGTGGGGGGGGGGTTCTCTGACAAAGAAACACAATCATGGCAATGGAAAGTTGCACAAATGGAACATTAACGCATAATATGTTTCTAAGAATATGTTTCATTTTGTGGAGAACGTTTCATTGAATACTGCTAGAAAATGTATATATAGGTGCAGTCAAAAACAGATTAAGTTAAAATATCATACAAAATTCAAAGCAGATATTGCTTAAATAAAATGAAGTTCTGAATTATTACACAACCTGCAATTCTCCAAATGAGGACAGCAATCCAGCTCCGTATGCTCTGATCTCATCTCCCTGTTTGCATAGTCCAAATTCTACTGTGAACCAATATACCTGGAAAGAAAAAAAATGAAACTGTGGTACAATCAGCTTGCAAAGATTTTTTTTCAGTGTAGTGTTTGATAATTCTTCAGAGTTATGAATATATGCAAACTAAATGATGAAATTCAAATACATGCATGTGATTCCCTCCTTTCCTAAAAAAGTATCCTCATTTAACATGACATCAACCTGATTTAAATGACTTGCTTTGTGAGGTGAATATCTTATAGGTTCATAGGTAAGTACTAAGCTAGCTGCCCTTGTAAGCCATTTTAAGCCCAGTCAAGTTCCCTTTTGATGCTTGAACTAACCTATCCCATTTGGTGTTAGTTTGGCCTTACCCATCCCATTATCAATAATTATACATTACTCCTAGTTAGAATAACTGGGGTCGTACCATAGATAATAGATAATCCTTGAAAAATTATCTCAACTCTTAAGGGCATATTATCAATGTGGTAGTTTCCCAGGGTAGATGACTTCCCAAAGGATATGATAATGCATCATTTGGCATTTAGTTCAGCACATAATTTTGGCACCAGTTATTTATTTTGGACAAACCTTGTGCAAGCTGGTTAAGTCATTTGGGGATTCGAGGATTACTCCTAGCTTGCAGTGATCTGCAAACGTAGTCAGACAGAGCTTTTTGGTATTGGCTTTTATTTCAGAGAAGTCAATGCCAAACAGGAGAGGTCCAAGCACTGAACCATACTGGTGACTGGTCTCTTTGTGGAGGTAGCTTCCCCTATTTTGATCTCCTGCATCCTATATGTGAGTCAGATTGCAATTCAGTGCATGGCATGGTGGTTTAGTTACAGTTTATTTAGCTTTTCTACTATGCCTGAGTAGGGGGATTGTGTCAAAAGTTTTGGCCAGGTTGAGGTATGTGATGTGTACAGTTTTACCTTCAACAATTGCTTTGTTGACTTTTTCAACCAAGACCCGAGGCTGAGTAAGCATGGACCTGCCCTTGTGGCTCCAAACTGGGTTCAGTGTTTGTATGTTCCCTCTGTCATTATTTATTAGTTCCATGATAAGTCTTTCCATTACTTTGCATATGAGGCTGGTTAGACTTATCAATCTGCAATTGCCTGGGTTTGTGGAAGGCCCTTCCTTATGCAGGGGAACGACTGTAGATGTTCTCCATTCACTTGGTACAAAACCTGTACTGAAGCTGAGGATGAATATTGTTGTTAGAGGGGTGGCTAAATTGTGCTTCATGCTAATTAAGAGGCATCCAGATATATTATAAGAACCCATTAGTGTAGTATCTTTAGCCTTTGAAAGTACTTTTAGTATGCAATCTTGTGAGATAGCTAGAGGTGAATCAGTTTCAGGTATATCTTGTAGGACAGATGGAGTGGAGAGACAGGAAAGGTTGTGCTGAATTTATTGTCCAGTAGGTTCAGTATAACTTCAGCGTCAGTGTTGGTAACATCATTCACATTGCTGTATTGTGCATCTGAAATTTCAAACATAAATAAAAAAGGCCTTGTGATTGTCTTTGGCATGGGTAGGTACTTTAGCCTCAAACTTGGCTTTGGTGGATTTTATTAAGCCCCTGAGTTGTTTGCTTATTTCAAGTTGCTTTATTCAAAATATGCATATGATAATTATAAAATATTGTGTCTGTAGAAGTTGTTATCAGAAGGCTATCTGTTATGGCATGCCAGCATTACTTTGTATACAAGTGCCATATACTTTGGAGTAAATAGCCTTTTCTATATGCATTAATGTAATGTTAATTAAATGCAATAAGTTATAAAATAATGTTATAACATACATTCTCAGCTAGAGCGTCTTCTATGTGGAGACATGCGTGAATGGGCGCACCTTCGTTGAAGGTTGTGCGTCAGGGTTGGTAACTCAGTACATAAAAATCAACTACCAATCATTAGCGGACCGGAGTTCCGCTGTGGCGACCCCTAACCGGGAAAAGCCGAAAGACACAACAACAACATACAACAAGATGGTATCAATTCTGGTACCTTGCATCATTTCCCAAGATGGTGGCCCTCTAAACTTGAAATTGAAGAGCAAAAAAAAAAAAAAAATTATGAACAAATTCCCAATTGGAAAAACTCCCCGCTTAGGCTCAACAAGCAAAGTAGATCACTAGTGAAATCCTCCAAAGCCAATTCTGAATTGAGGCTAGCCTCTGAAAGGCTAACCCCAAATGCTAAGGCCAGGTCTGTTCTGAATTACTTCTTAACAGTGCCACTTACACTGATCCTGTTGACTTAGCCAATCTGCTAGCAAATAGGTCCAATGCAAACATCATCCCTGTCACCCCCCCAAAGGCACATTCCACATCCACAATACTTGCCCTGCACCTCACATCTCTGTACATCAAGTGTTAAAGTCCTTATCCAAGCCAAGAAGCACAGCTGCTGTGGGACCTGAAAGTATCCCAGGCTGTATTCTGCAACATCTCCAGCAAAAACTAGCCCTGCCATTGAGAACCCTACTCAACCATAGCCAAAGTACAGGCTTCATTCCAGAAAAGTGGAGAACTGCCATTGTCTTCCCTTTAAACAAAGGTGCCGCCACTACTGACCCTGGAAACTATCACCCCGTTATCTTGACAAGTCTGATCTGTAAGGTCATGGGGCATATTATTATGCACCTCATAAGCAAGGACATAGGCAATCACCAAGCACTTGACCCCACCCAGTTTGGATTCGTCAAGGGCAGATCTTGCCTGTTGAACCTGGTTGACCTCTTTGAGACTGTCACCAAGGCACTAGATGAGGGAAAGTCAGTACACACAGCTAAACTTGACTTGGCCAAAGCCTTTGACACAATTCCCCACTTAGGCTTCATCAAATGCTGACAGAACTTGGTGTCAATCCCTATGTCATCATGTGGGTGCCCAACTGGCTCACTGATAGGACTCACAAGGTCAAAATAGGTGCCACTACCTTCAATAGCAGATCTGTCACTACTGGTGTCCACTAGAGATCTATTCTGGGACCCATATTGTTTACTATCTACTTCTCAGAGGTCCAGGGAAAAACAAAAAGCCTGTGGCTGACCAAGCTTGTGGACAACTGTAATTCAGTGCTGTCATTGACTCCCCAAATGATGTCAACATAGTTCAAGAGAGTCTCACAACAACAAATGACTGGTGCCAAACTCATGGCCTAATGTTAAATGCAAAATAATGTATTATCATACCATTCATCAAAAACACAGCTCCTACTGCTACCACATCAGTGGTAAACCCCTAAGCACACAACCTGTGCTCAGAGACCTGGGTACACAAGTCAACAACAATATCACGTTTGGCCATCATGTAGTTGCAGTGGACAGAAAAGGCTTTTATTTGGTTCATGTCATAAGTAAAAGGATCGCATCCAGAAAAAAGAAGGTTATTACCTCTCTGTACTCCCCCCTCATTAGGCCAATAATTAAGTACAACAGCCCGTTTCGTATGTACCTCTCCAAACACCTGCACTAACTGGAAAGGACACAGAAATACTTCACAAGCAGAATCCATGGCCCCCGACACCTGTCCTATCTGGACAGGCTCAAATCAGCCTCACTCTGCTCTGTATCATACAGATTGCTCAAAGGTGACCTGTGTCTCACCTACAAGGCAATCTCAGACCCTGCACTAATACAAATGCTCCATATCCATAAGTCTAACTCCTTGCGTAGTATGCACTCAAAAGTCTTATATCTAATATGCTACATTAACAAACCCTCCTGAAGAGACAGATTTGTCTCCCACAGGCTGACCTGTCTCTGGAATATACTCCCAATACACATCAAACAAAGTATGTTGCTTATCTTCTTCAAGCACAACCTTAATGAGTGGATAGCCAGCCAAGCATTTGTCCCAGGGGTGCCACCTGTGTTCCTCATTGACAGGGCTGACAACTGCTGATTGTGGTGTCTTTTCTGGGGACATACTCTGAGCTAGGCTTGTAAGGGCCCCAGAGCCATTAGCCTAGTGATCTCCTGTGATCCTATGAAATGGTACACTCAGAGGTGTGAAGTCCATAACCCTGTGTGTGCTGTTATGACGTCTACCCCACTCAGACCAGACATACAAATACATAACAGCAGTAACTGTGGACAAAGCCCATACATGCACTACAGAAGGACAAAGAGACACATATAAGGGAAAGGGGACCCTCTGGCCAGACAAATGGAGAATGTGCACACCAGAACAAATTGTGCAGTAACATAGGTTCCCTGCACTGTATACAGTCAGTAAACATCACCTACAACTACACAACACACATCCACATATGTGGTGGCTCTCAATAAATACAAATCCAAACAAAGGACACCTCAGAGCCAAACACACATGAGAACTCCACAAACCTCCAAACCACATACCAGGCATAGTACACACAGCAGTGTCAGGCTACCAGTAAGGCCCAACCATAAACCCAACATATTACTCCATAGGAGATTCTATTGTGAGACACACAGATGTGCCTCTCACCAGGCTGCATAAGGAGACTGTAACAGTTACCTGTGTGTCAAGTGCAATCATCTGCCAAATCACACATGCATTGAAGTCTCACCACAACAGGTACTGTTATGAGTGTGTCCCAGTCCATGTTAGTATGAATGACTTCAGAAATAACTCCCTGGACTATAGAAAGACAGACATGATTGAGCATGCTGAATATGTGATCCATGCAGCTATGTCCCTAGGTTTAAGCAGTAGTCTACCATCACCCATAATGATGCCTCAATACAAACAGAAAATGACTGGCATTGAGTGGCTTACTTTCTGGTGTCATCCCAGGGGGATGCAGTGCCAGACAGCCTGGGAACATATGAGTGACAGACCACGCTGCTTTACTACAGATGGCCTGCATATGTCTCACTAGGGATTCAGGCTTCTGGCAAAGGCCTTTTCCTCCCCCATAGTGGCTGTTTTAGGGAAAGTCATGAGGTCAATACTACCAACATGAAACTCACATCAAAATGCAAATTAAAGGTCATGCTGCTAAATGCTAGGTGTCTAAACATGAAAATGCACTCATTGCAAGCGTTCTTAACCTGGAAGATGCTATTTGTGCACTCACTTAAACCTGGCCCACAGCTGTGGGAGAGCAAACCATCCTTACCTGGTCACTCATCCTACCACACAGTCAGACTCCAAAATGTGGCCAGAAAAGCCAAAGGAGGCAGACTATAAATATAATATGAATTAGACACACACCTCCAGGCTGGTCCAATAGGCTGATGTACACAAGAGACTCCAGCAAAAATGCAACTGTTGACAAGATCCCTATTCAAATTATAGGCAGCTACAGGCCAAGATATTCTACTCAGGATGGCCATCCCACCTATCTGTCCCTCTACAAATCTATCAAGATTCAACCCTTTACCCTGATCCTGATTGACTTTAATTACCCAACCATAAATTGGAAATACCAACCATGCTACAAGAGAAATGCACAGAGATTTCCCCCATCATCTCAATGCTAAATCCTTTGGACAGCTACTTGATACCCCCACAAATTATGGCAAAATGGGAATGTCTCCCTTGCTGATCACAACCACCTGAGGGATGGTATAAACAACTGCAGAGTCCCCTCTCCCACTAGAGGAAAAGGCACCACCGTCCAAATGTACAACAAAGTACTATACCAGCATATATATAGATACATGGAATCAGGAATACATGACAGGACAACATTATCCTCTGCAAGGGAGAATACACCTGTCTGGAAACATCTGTGATAAAGGAACTATATAAGTAAAGGATAACATTGCTGTCCAGGACCAAGAAGGTGCAGGTGCACAATTGGAAGCAATCTCTCCTTAGCCTGAACAAACAACTAACAGCAATACTGAAATCCTTTAAAGGCAACTCTGACACCAAATTGCCCACATCTAAGACAGACAATCAGAATGTCTTCTTCACATATCTTTGCAGTCTCAAAAGAAGCTCCCAGATCTGTTCAGAACTGGTGGTCAAAACAGCACAATCACAAAAGTTGTGGCTATAGCCAATCGACTGGCTGACAGATTCAGCAGAAATGTCTCCCGTCTGCCCCCACCATCAGTAAAGCAGTACATCCCCAGTAGCTGCCCACCCACTCCTTATCATTAGGAAACAGGGTATCACTGCCTTCTCAAAGGCAAAATGACAACCTCCATGGACCTGAATACACCCAGGCTGCATCCTACATAAACTCAGGCATGAACTAGTAGCACCATTAGGCACCCTAGTCAACCAAAGCCTGAGTACTGGCTTTGCCTCGGCTGAGTGGAGGACAGCCCGTGTCATCCCTTTACAAAAAGGTAGGTATCTCATGTCATAATATCCATGTATCTTACCTTTATAAGATCAATTATTGTGTACAACCTCCCCCCCCTTCAGCATGTACCTCACAAAGCACATGCAAAGTTCCTCAATGGGAGAATCCAGCCCCCTCAAACATATACCCTACACAGATAGGCTACAACTACAGTTCCTCTACTCAGTTCCATACAGACTCCTCAGAGGTGACCTCTGTCTGCCATACAGAGCAAGCCAGACCCTGCCTTGATGGGACTGCTAGACATCTGCAAGTCAAAACCCACTCCATCAATCTGTAGGCGGAGCATTAACCTTGTCTGTGATATCAATAGGACTTGGTATGACAGATATGTATCCCACAGACTCTCCCATCTGTGGAATACACTCCCTGTCCACATCAACTGAATACCTCAATACCCCTTGTGAAGTGCACCCTGGATAACTGTGTGGGAACCAGAAAATACAGTCCTGTGATTCTACCTTTGTCCCTGCTGTAGAGGGGCTCTGGGTGCTGACATGTCTTAACATGGAATACACTCTCGTCTGCTATAGTTATAAGGGCTTCAGGGCCAATACCCTAGTAACCTCCTTTGAATCTATGATCCTATAAACACATCTGTTTGTTGTTGTTTGTCTTTCGGCTTTTTCCCGGTAAGGGGTCGCCACAGCAGAACTCCGGTCTGCTAATGATTGGCAGTAGACTTTTACGAAATGCCGAGGTGCCAGCTCGAAGCCCAACCTTCAATGAAGGCACACCAATTTATGCACACATGTCTTTCGAACGCTACCCAACCACGGGGAGGACATGCAGACGCTATGTAGAATATACCACACATATTATGGAAATCTCTGTTCAGTACAATGCACTCTGTGCACACACCAGGATATGACTTTTCAATTAAGAAGGCTACCACACAACCAGGAGATCACTGGTCAGTATATGACTGAGGTGCTGGACTGTTTACGCAGCTTAATCAGCCAATTAGCTGTAGCCACACCACTCAACTGGCCGGATTTGGCTAGAATGTCTATACTTTGGCTCATAATTTTGGTCTGCTCATCATAAATCTTGTATGTCTCTGGTAAATCATTGTGATGATCTGAGGATTTATGTCAGTAAGTAATTGACATACATTTCAGTGTCAGACGTCATATATGTCAGAAACTGTTTGCTAAAACAAATCCTGTTACACTAACAACTTTCTAAGTCTATAAGAGCAATACTAAAAATATATCCCTGTGTTTCAGCCATTGTCCACCCATTTTGGCAGGCTATCCTCAGAGTTCTTGCACCAGCAGGTTGACAGGTATGGATGTAGCACACAAAACCCTGGACTGGAGTACATATATCTCTGGAATGGACTCCCACTCTTACTATAGAAGGACATACTGGGCATGCTCCTACACTTACAGGATTAAAGCCCATGTCTAAGCCCACATTCAACTATACAACTGTATTGTGCAGATATGTCTTTGCATACAGACAGCTATGTACACCTTAACTGTCTCTAATCACACCCATCACACAGGATTTCCCCCAGCTATCTCTAGGTGGCCCACATGTGCTATATCTGCATCTTTGGAGTGTGATACACATACATATATATAGGCAACATATAAATATAGTTCAAGCATACACACACATAGACATATGGGGAAGAGAGAGACAGAGAGAGAGAGAGAGAGAGACACACACACACACAGAGTCATACACAGATACACCCTGAAAGGCATAGAGTGATGTCCGGTTGCAGACAATTGCACACCAGTTGTAACTAGTGGCATGTGCCAGCATGAAGGTGAGCTCCATTGTGTAATAGCAGTGAGGTAGAGGTTGTACTCTCACAACACCCGCCTGTGTGTGTGTGTGTGTGTGTGTGTGTGTGTGTGTGTGTGTGTCAAGATAACTAATTTCATTAGCATCAAACTGAAAAGTTAGTTAGAGGTTAGAGGTGTGGCAATGGGTGCTGCTTGCGCCCCAACTTATGCAAACATTGTTTTACTAGGATGGGAGAGAGAATATGTGTTTGGAAGTGAATATTTTGATTACATTAATTACTACTGTAGATTTTTGGATGATATTTTTATTTTTTGGAAGGGAACAGTTGAGACTATTCCTTTATTCATCCAACATCTCAACAGTACTACCAGTTTTTTGAAGTTCACTTTTCAGTTTGATGCTAACGAAATTAGTTATCTTGACACACTCATTATTAAAGATAAGGACAAATTCAAATCAAAAATATACCGTAAGAAAACTTTTTGTAACAATTATCTACACTTTAACAGTCATCATCCTTTCAGTCAGAAGAAAAGTATAATTAAGGGTCAAGCAATTAGGATAGCTAGAATGACATCTTCTGTGGAAGATCTTCGTCCTGAGTTTGAATATCTAAAAAACATGTTTTTGGATAGGGGTTACCCTATGGGTCTGGTGGAAAAAACTCTTTATGAAGTGTATGTTGAATGGGGTAAGAGATACACCCCATTATTAGGTAAGGGATTAGATAAAAACGAATCTTCTGATAAGACTGATAAAAAACCTAATGAAACCAATTTTGAGCCCACTTGTATTTTACAATATAGTCCCCTATATCAATAGGTTAAAGATGTTTTGCATAAGAACTGGAGGATATTTAAAGTTGACCATGACAAATATCAAGTTTTGGGTGAAAAACCAGTGTTTACCACAAAAATTGGATTTAATCTGAAAAAGATTTTAGAAAGTGGACCAAAATGTCTTGTAACAGATGAAGTTATTAACAATGGTACTAGGTGTTCTGGGAGATGTAAATATTGTTCTTACATCTTACAGGATACTAAAATATGTTTGAAAAACCAGAACAATAATACAGTTTACCCTAGGAGGCAACTGTTTTTCTAGCAAGTTAGTTTATATTGCTATGTGTGATACCTGTAGTTCTTTCTATATTGGGAAGACTGAGAGGCTTCTCAAGACAAGAATTCTGAGCATTTGTACGACATAAAAAATAAAAAAGTTACAAATGCTTTGTATAAACACAGTATGACATGTAATGATTATACAGGTTTTCATTTTGCTATTTTAGATTTAGTTCATTTGGAAGCCAGAGGTGGAGACTGGCAAAATCTATTATTGAAAAAGGAATTGATATGGCAGCTTAGGCTTGCAGCAAATGTTTCCCCTGGCTTAAATGAATGTTTGAATTTGGCACCAATTTTAAAGGAAAGGGCAGAACAAGTTTAAGTAAAATGAGAAACAGTTGACATTTGCATACAAATAATACATATTTATTTACTTGTGATATTTGTGCTTTTTACCATTACATATTGTACTATCATAATGTTTTAAGAACATCAAGAATCTTGCAGAATTTTATTAGATATTATAAATTAACCTTTGGTATTTTAAATCTCAATTAAGTTTATGGACTTGTTAATTGTTTAAATTACTGGACCAATCACTGACTAGTAGTCCATATATTAAAGCAGGGTTTTATCTTTTGTATTTAATTCTGATGAAGTCAAGTTTTAACTGAAGAAAGCAATTAATTCATTTGGTGTTATAATAAAGAAGGTATTGGACTCGCAACATATAGTGCTTCTTTTGGGTTTTACAGTTTCTTATAAGCACTATTGCACCTTTGTTTGGTTCATGAGTTTGTTTTTTGAAGGTGCTTGTTGTTATGGAGTCCGATCGTTCTATTCAGTTTTCCCCTATTTTGGACTCTGGGGAACATGCTGAAATTTTGGCAGTAAAAAGGGATGTAGCTGAGTTGAAAGGGGAACTCACTCGGCTTATTGAGCTTCTTTCACAACCCTCCATTGTGAATTCTCGACTTTTGCCATGCTCTGTATCCCCTAAGGAGGACCAACGGATTTCTTCGATTCCTAATGGTGCTAGCAGCCCTGAGATTTCAGCGTTCCACCTTAAGCAGGGTAGGCAACAAGTTGTGGTTGCACAGATTCACTGTGCTGGCCGAAATTGTGTCATTTCAGCTGAAAGGCTTCCTGTTGAGCAAGGGAGCAATTTTGTTGGTTCTTTCTACAGGGCTAACGGACGCTCAAACTGTGCGGTTCATTTAGAAGCTGCCATCGAATGTGAGGACGAAAACGGAGAGGGTGATTTATCTAATGGATGTCTTGGCAATTCTACTGTTAAAACAGGTACTAAACCATCCAATAATCAATGTATTAATGTTTGTTGTTGTTGCAAGACAAACGGAACTAAATCCAATATTAACAATAATGGGGGCAAAGCGAGGACTTGTGAACTGCCTTTCACTGGTGTTAGGAACTGTGACTTAAACACACAAATCGGTACTTCAAAACAATTTAACTATGGGGACATCATCAAAAAACATTATTCTTTTTCTAGGTCAACTTGTGTTGATTCAAACCATCCAAAAAGAAAAAAACAGACTTTTAATTATTTTAAATCATTGAAAGATATGATTTTTGTTTTTGAGAAAAGATTGTTAAAATACAAGCTTTGTCAAATAGAAATCTGTTATTTGAATGAATGTTTAAAGAAGAAAGTGGTGCCACAGGGGTTGAGAATTTTTAAGTTTCCTTTTGGTGTTTATTATAATAAGGAAAATGTTTGTGAATTAACAACTATGTTTGATAAATGGGGGCTTGAACTGATTATGAAAACTGTTTCATTTTATGAGAAAATGGAAGTTGATTTACAAAGGGAAGTAGAAAATTTAAACCAAATGATAGTTACTGACCTATTGTTTGAACAAAATCAAGGTTTATATTATAAGATTTTAAACAGGGTGGACAGAAAATGCGATGGGACATTTAATAAGAAAGCAAAAAAATTGGACCGAGATTTAAAATAGTATCAAAGTGGTAAAATATATCCTACTGATAAACGTTTTGTTTATAATCAAGGGAATATTGATGTTCCATCTCCCTTTAGGTCAGTAAATGATAACATTTTAGGCCCTATAGATTTAGAAATTACTGGGGAGGAAGAAGAATGTTTTGAAAGGGAAGAACAACTACCTTTTGAATACCAGGATTTTCCTTTACCAAGACGCTCCAAAAGAATAGCGAATCGCAAACAAGCGACTTACAACAAGGTATTCCAGAAACACATGGAGGCCCCAAGGTGGTAGTGCCTTCAATTCTAAATGAGAATTCTAGTAATAAGTCAATACAAAACGTTTTGAATGGTTTCAATATTTATAATTATACTGATAGAGAAATCTTGCCAGAATATTTTTCCCTTTTTTCTAAAGGCTTCAAATTTGTACCTATTAAAATTCCAGACATTGCTGACACCTTAGTTGATATCCAACTTTACATGAGAAAATTGAATTTACAACTATTTCATTCTAAGGTTACGAAAATGGACACAGACTTTCCTAAAGAAGTGTGTAAAAAAAGAAGTATGTTTAACCCCCCTTTAAACCCATTAATTAATATGTTTGAGAAGGTGGTTAAGGATGATATATACAAAATTTGGGGCAAACACAAGAGAATTTTTTATAACCTTAGCAACACAGAAAGAATCCTGTTGCAAAATTTAAGAAATGACAAAAGCATACGCATAATGGCGCCGGACAAAGGGGGTGGTATTGTTTTATTTAATAGTACTGATTATACCAATATTATGCAGGGAATTCTATTCAATGTTAACAACTATTCCATATGTTCAAAAAACCAAATACATATGTCATATCAGAGAATTGACAGTTTTCTGTATGAATATTTGATGGAACAAAGAATTACAGGGGTAGTTTACGATTTTTTAACTAACAAACATCCAAAAATCCCTAGCATATTTGGTATACCTAAAGTACATAAGAGCTTAGAACATCCACCTTTTAGACCTATAGTGGCAGCAACTGGGTCTAAAACCCATAATTTATCTGTGTATGTGGACAAGAAGATCAAACATGTTGTAGAAAGGTGTTCACATTTAGTCAAGGATTCTTGGGACTTTTTGGGTCAACTAAAAAGTCATATATGGAATGCTGAAGGTTATTTTGTAACCATTGATGTAATGGATTTGTTCTCTTGTATTCCTAAACAAGAATGGTTAGCTTATTTTGAGGAGACTTTATATAATCTGTCTACTATGAATAGTGATGAAATCAAGTTAACTTGTGAAATGATGGAACTTATATTAGACCACAACTACCTGTTTTTTGATGGAGAATATTTCCAGCAGGTTAGAGGTGTGGCAATGGGTGCTGCTTGCGCCCCAACTTATGTAAACATCGTTTTACTAGGATGGGAGAGAGAATATGTGTTTGGAAGTGAATATTTTGATTACATTAATTACTACTGTAGATTTTTGGATGATATTTTTATTTTTTGGAAGGGAACAGTTGAGACTATTCCTTTATTCATCCAACATCTCAACAGTACTACCATTATTTTGAAGTTCACTTTTCAGTTTGATGCTAACGAAATTAGTTATCTTGACACACTCATTATTAAAAATAAGGACAAATTCAAATCAAAAATATACCGTAAGAAAACCTTTTGTAACAATTATCTACACTTTAACAGTCATCATCCTTTCAGTCAGAAGAAAAGTATAATTAAGGGTCAAGCAATTAGGATAGCTAGAATGACATCTTCTGTGGAAGATCTTCGTCCTGAGTTTGAATATCTAAAAAACATGTTTTTGGATAGGGGTTACCCTATGGGTCTGGTGGAAAAAACTCTTTATGAAGTGTATGTTGAATGGGGTAAGAGATACACCCCATTATTAGGTAAGGGATTAGATAAAAACGAATCTTCTGATAAGACTGATAAAAAACCTAATGAAACCAATTTTGAGCCCACTTGTATTTTACAATATAGTCCCCTATATCAACAAGTTAAAGATGTTTTGCATAAGAACTGGAGCATATTTAAAGTTGACCATGACAAATATCAAGTTTTGGGTGAAAAAACAGTGTTTACCACAAAAATTGGATTTAATCTGAAAAAGATTTTAGAAAGTGGACCAAAATGTCTTGTAACAGATGAAGTTATTAACAATGGTACTAGGTGTTGTGGGAGATGTAAATATTGTTCTTACATCTTACAGGATACTAAAATATGTTTGAAAAACCAGAACAATAATACAGTTTACCCTAGGAGAGGCAACTGTTTTTCTAGCAAGTTAGTTTATATTGCTATGTGTGATACCTGTAGTTCTTTCTATATTGGGAAGACTGAGAGGCTTCTCAAGACAAGAATTTACGAGCATTTGTACGACATAAAAAATAAAAAAGTTACAAATGCTTTGTATAAACACAGTATGACATGTAATGATTATACAGGTTTTCATTTTGCTATTTTAGATTTAGTTCATTTGGAAGCCAGAGGTGGAGACTGGCAAAATCTATTATTGAAAAAGGAATTGATATGGCAGCTTAGGCTTGCAGCAAATGTTTCCCCTGGCTTAAATGAATGTTTGAATTTGGCACCAATTTTAAAGGAAAGGGCAGAACAAGTTTAAGTAAAATGAGAAACATGTAATGGTAAAAGTTTTAGTCAGGTTCAAGTAAGGCAGATAAATTCACCAAAAAAAAAAAGTCACTTGTATTAAGATGCCGTCTATTCAGACCCAAGAAAAGCCATCTATTCAGACCCAAGAAAATTCAATTCAGAAGTTACTGGATACAAAAGTCTATTCAGACCCCATGAAGAAAATAAAGCATGTATTACTTCAATAATCTTCTTGTAGAACTTATTACTTAACGAATACTTTATTGAAACGAACCAAGGTAAGCGCTTTCGCTGTAAAGCTTTTTCAAACCATGAACTCCATATACACATGAAAGCCAATATATATACACCCACATCTAAATTGAATCAAAGATTAATTGGTTCAATTAAGCATTGCAATGTGTTCAAGCTTTTAAAGAAATACACATTGTATAGAACAAAAGGTTAAAATACACTAAAAATACTTAGCAATGGTCAGTTGTAAAAGTGACTTATATATTAAAATATACTAGAAATGCTTCTCAATGGTCAATTATAAAAGTTGCTTATATAACTGTATAAAATTGATAAATGCATAAAAATATATACTTGAAAAAATAAAGAAATATGTGCTTAAAAAGTATGTAAAAATATAGATAATAATAAATATATATGACTCTAGCTAATTACTTACATGCAAATGATAATGCAACATTTCTTGTATGTACTAAAATAATAAAAACATACTGAGGATGCATTTATGGAGTTTATATCAATAAATAATGAATAAATAAGATCTTTCCTTGTTACATGTATATAGAACATTTCATATATATGCAAAAATAAATACAATTTCTAATGCTTTTAAAGCATAAGTGCATTTTAGTATGTATTTATTTTTGCATATATATGAAATGTTCTATATGCATGCAACAAGGAAAGATCTTATTTATTCATTATTTATTTATATAAACTCCATAAATGCATCCTCAGTATGTTTTTATGATTTTAGTACATACAAGAAATGTTGCATTATTATTTACATGTAAGTAATTAATTAGAGTCATATATATTTATTATTATCTATATTTTTATATACTTTTTAAGCACATATTTCTATATTTTTTCAAGTATATATTTTTATGCATTTATCTATTTTATACAGTTATATAAGCAACTTTTATAACTGACCATTGAGAAGCATTTCTAGTATATTTTAATATATAAGTCACTTTTACAACTGACCATTGCTCAGTATTTTTAGTGTATTTTAACCTTTTGTTCTATGCAAGGTGTATTTCTTTAAAAGCTTGTGAACACATTGCAATGCTTAATTGAACCAATTAATCTTTGATTCAGTTTAGATGTGGGTGTATATATATTGGCTTTCATGTGAATATGGAGTTCATGGTTTGAAAAAGCTTTACAGCGAAAGCGCTTACCTTGGTTCATTTCAATAAAGTATTCGTTAAATAATAAGTTCTACAAGAAGATTACTGAAGTAATACATGCTTTATTTTCTTCATGGGGTCTGAATAGACTTTTGTATCCAGTAACTTCTGAATTGAATTTTCTTGGGTCTGAATAGATGGCTTTTCTTGGGTCTGAATAGACGGCATCTTTATACAAGTGACTTTTTTTTGGTGAATTTATCTGCCTTACTTGAACCTGACTAAAACTTTTACCATTACATGCTTGGAATCTTTTTATCTCAGTACAGGTTCGAGCTTTTGCTAGCGGTGGTGATTTTTACTTGCTGGTTTACTCTTATCTTTTTCTTCGAACACCGCAGCTTAATTATGGCAGATTCAGTGGAAGGTAATATAGAGTTACCGTATAATCCTGTTAATACGTTAAACAGAAAGACAACGTATCCTCGACTACAGAAGTGCGTCTCTTGTGACGTCAATCCGTTGCTTGAACTAGAACTAGCAACGACTAGTGAAGGTGAAGCATTAGAAAGCATGGATTATGATTTTATAAACAACACGCTAACTTCTTTGGAGTCAGAATTGCTTAAACTAAAACGACTGCAAATGCAGAGGTACCATTTCGAAGTCTGTATACAGAAGAAAATTGTTCCAAGAGGTCTTCGCATTCTCAAAATGCCTACCACAGGCAATGCATACCCAGAGCTCCTTTATCGCTGGCAGCAGATGAACATTGAGGTGAGCTTAAATTACATGAAATTATTGAACAAATTTTTTCTACCAGAAGAATTAAAACTGCAAGAAAGTATTAAAAGAAGACAAAGTGAACTTTATAATGTGTTTAATGATGTGCTCATTGAACCATTATTAGATCATTTAACTGACAGTATTTGCCTTTATGAAAAAAGACTTTTAGAACAAAAGAAACACAAATTATCCAGAGACTTGTATGATTTTCAGCATGGCCAAGTCTTCACTTGGCCCAGGGATTTTAGAAATGTACAAGAAAGAACTAGTAATTTTAGTAGGAATGTTAATAGAAATGTACCTAGCAATGTAAATACACATAACACTGTACCTGGAAATCAATCAGAGATGTCATTGAATATCATTCCTAGTAATGAACTTGTTACCAATGTAGAAGAGGTAAATAGCAGCGCACCTAGTGAGACTCTAGCCATTGATTTAGTTAACACAGATGCCATCCAAGTACCTACATCAAGTAATATATTACAAGGAATGGCACCCTCTGTCAGTAACATCCAGCCCAATGTGGCAAGTATACATAATTTAGGGGACAATTCTTACACACCAGTGGTATGAAGTAAGACAACTGCCTTGCCCTCTAATAATTTAAATAGAGTAGTACATAGCCCTTTCCCTATAGCCGAGAAAAATGGCAGAGGGAGAGATCGCTCAATGAGCAGAGGAAGACAAAAGAGAAAAGCCTCAGGGTCACAAATGAAAGAGCCAACGCTGAAGAAAATGTGGGAGAAAATTAATTAGTCCTAAATTTATCACATAGGCCATTAAGTAAAGTTGAATTAGAGGTATTAAATAAAGGTTTAACCTTTATTCCTTCTAAGCATAGCAATGTAACAGACACAGTTCTAGATATTGAGATGTTTATAAGAAATGTACAATTAAAAATGCAGTTTGTGGAAAATGGATCTAGCATCTCTGAGAAGCCTTTAAAGAAGCCAAGTACATATATTCCAAACCTCCATCCCTTGCTAGATGCTTTTAGTAAGATTGTAGAGAAAGAAATTTTTACTTTGAAAAGTACCAACCATTCTAAAACTATGAAAAATAATTTAACAATTAAACAAACTAAGGCCTTGAGGAACCTTAGAGATGATAGAAATATATCCATCAGGCCAGCAGATAAAGGAGGTCCAATAGTAATTCTGGACAGGACATCATATGAACAAAAAATGCATGAAATGTTGAATGATGCAAATTTTTATGAACCCATTTCATTTTTAAGGGCTCAACAATCTGTGCTTAATGTATATAATACCTTAGATGAGTTACATCAACATGATATAATTGACATAGGAATTTACAATTTTCTTTTTGTAGAGAATCCAGTAACACCTATAATCCAGGGACTACCAAAGGTACACAAAGACATGTACAATCCACCTATGAGACCCATTGTCTCTGGCCGTGGATGGGTTACTGAACCCCTTTCTATATTAATTGAAAAAACTTTAAGACCATTAGTTGAGTTAAACAAATTTATTTTAAGGGACTCGAAACAATTCCTTATAGAACTGTATGAAGGAACAGAATTGCTTCATGATAACTCTACATTTATAATGGTTACTATGGATGTTAAGTCGTTATTCACTAATATTCCGAATGACATAGGAATATTGAACATTAAGTCATATTTAAATAGACACTCAGATATGTCAGAACAACACATAGACTATATTTGTCTACTGTTGGAATTAGTTTTAGAAACCAATATTTTTCTGTTTGACAAACAATTATACCTACAGAAGGATGGCGTGGCTATGGGCACCTCCTGTTCCAACAGCTACGCCAACCTGGTAATGGCAACATGGGAGGAAGAGAAATTGTTCCACTTAGATTCATATCAGAAATTTGTCTGTTTTTATAGACGCTTTGTTGATGATTTATTTTTCTTGTGGAATGGTAATATGAATGAGCTGCAAAAGTTTTTTATTGAAATAAATTCATTAACTTCATATTTAAAATTTACAACCACTAATTCTAGGGATGACATAGCTTTCTTAGATGTTTCAATTCACTGCCTGGATAACGGAAAATTGAACACAGGTGTACATAGAAAATCATGCTATAAGAATACCCTACTACATAGGGATAGCATGCATCCACACCATATTTTTTCTAATATTATTAAAGGACAAGCTATAAGAGTGTCCAGATTAAATCCTTTACAAAGTAATTTTGAAACAGAATTGAATGATTTAAATACAAGATTAACGACTTGGAAATATAGATCGATGGAAATAAATAAAGGGTTCATTGATATAAAACATACCAGGGACAATAAGGCATGTCCAATATTCTCTGCACAAGGAAAACATGTCTATAAGGAGAAAAGAACAGAAGAAATGAGTAATAAAAAGGAACAAAAAATAACTTTATTTTATACTCAAGATATAAAATCAATCCAGGATGTCATACATAGACACTGGGAAATATTAACAGTAAACCCTGAGATTAGGAAATTAGTAGGTGAGCAACCACAATTTTTATATAAAAACAAGAAAAATTTACATAGATTGTTATGCTTTCCAAATAATATAAATAATGATATAAACCATAGTACATGTGGAACTGTACCTTGTAACAAGTGCAATTTCTGCTCTTATATATCTAGTACAAATATGTTTGTGCACCCTAATACTTCTAAAATTCACATCTTTAATATTAGGGCAAATTGTGATACAGAACATATAGTCTATATAGCAATGTGCACAGTATGCACTGCATTTTATATCGGAAAAACCGATAGAAAGTTAAAAAATAGAATAAGGGAGCACATATATCAAATCAGAATTAAGTCAGAAGTTAATGCACTTTCCAAACATGTACTACAAGAAGGCCCATTACATCAGTTCAAGTTTATGGCCATACAAATAAATGTACCCAATATTAGAGGAGGGGATGTCAGGAATAAAACAGAACAAATTGAAACAGACTGGATCATTAAGATGCAAGCACATATTCCACCAGGCTTGAATGAAAAAATACCATTGAAGCCAGCTTTGAAAGGAAGGAACATTAAATATTAAACAATTATTGATTATTAAATATTGATTATCAAATAAATAGATATTATATACTATTCTTGTATTTGTATTTATCATTTCATTATACTAGGTGATTTAAAGTCTATTATTTTTTTCATGTTGTATTATGTTATAATACATATATACATATAAAAAATTTCTAATGCTTTTAAAGTATAAGTGCATTTTAGTATGTATTTATTTTTGCATATATATGAAATGTTCTATATACATGCAACAAGGAAAGATCTTATTTATTCATTATTTATTTATATAAACTCCATAAATGCATCCTCAGTATGTTTTTATGATTTTAGTACATACAAGAAATGTTGCATTATCATTTACATGTAAATAATTAGCTAGAGTCATATATATTTATTATTATCTATATTTTTACATACTTTTTAAGCACATATTTCTTTATTTTTTCAAGTATATATTTTTATGCATTTATCTATTTTATACAGTTATATAAGCAACTTTTATAACTGACCATTGAGAAGCATTTCTAGTATATTTTAATATATAAGTCACTTTTACAACTGACCATTGCTAAGTATTTTTAGTGTATTTTAACCTTTTGTTCTATACAAGGTGTATTTCTTTAAAAGCTTGAACACATTGCAATGCTTAATTGAACCAATTAATCTTTGATTCAATTTAGATGTGGGTGTATATATATTGGCTTTCTTGTGTATATGGAGTTCATGGTTTGAAAAAGCTTTACAGCGAAAGCGCTTACCTTTGTTCGTTTCAATAAAGTATTCGTCAAATAACAAGTTCTACAAGAAGATTATTGAAGTCATATATGCTTTATTTTCTTCATGGGGTCTGAATAGACTTTTGTATCCAGTAACTTCTAAATTGAATTTTCTTGGGTCTGAATAGACGGCTTTCTTTGGGTCTGAATAGACGGCATCCTTACATAAGTGAATTTTTGGTGAATTTATCTGCCTTACTTGAACCTGACTAAAACTTTTACCATTACATGTTTGGAATCTTTTTATCTCAGTACAGGTTCGAGCTTTTGCTAGCGGTGGTGATTTTTACTTGCTGGTTTAAAATGAGAAACAGTTGACATTTGCATACAAATAATACATATTTATTTACTTGTGATATTTGTGCTTTTTACCATTACATATTGTACTATCATAATGTTTTAAGAACATCAAGAATCTTGCAGAATTTTATTAGATGTTATAAATTAACCTTTGGTATTTTAAATCTCAATTAAGTTTATGGACTTGTTAATTGTTTAAATTACTGGACCAATCACTGACTAGTAGTCCATATATTAAAGCAGGGTTTTATCTTTTGTATTTAATTCTGATGAAGTCAAGTTTTAACTGACGAAAGCGCTTAATTCATTTGGTGTTATAATAAAGAAGGTATTGGACTCGCAACATATAGTGCTTCTTTTGGGTTTTACAGTTTCTTATAAGCACTATTGCACCTTTGTTTGGTTCATTGAGCACAACCTTCACATATTGCTGTGACACACATGAAAAGTAGATACCAAAACACGGTGTGCATTTGAATGCGCTTTCCAAAGGGTATGTGTTGTTACATGACAATATCTGTCATTAATCTGCAATGCCAGTCTGTCATGGTTATCCAAAACATTGGCCAGAAAACTACAATTTTGAGACAGATGGAAAGAAAATATGTGTCAAAAATCAGGACAATCTGCAGACATATGCAGAGGTCACAGGTATGGCCACCATCTGTAGCCATACCTCTTAACCTCTTAGAGCAAGAACTCTTTACAAAGCCATAAATATTGGGGGGACAAAGGCCCCAAAATAGGGACACTTTTGAAATATTGCTCTTACAAATGTAGAGAGTTGATAGAATAACAGGTTTTGCAATAGCATAAATATTCTGAAGGGTATGACGTCTGCAACTCAAATGTCTGTAACTATTTTTTACATCAACCCTCAATGATTTGGCAATGATTTGCCAGAAACACACATGTTTATGAGAAAATGGTACAAAAATATGAGGCAAGAATCTGGACATTCTGTGGAAATCTGTACAGTTGAGACGTATGTATGTCTGGCCATTGTTAACAGACTTCCAGATTGTGTAGCAGTGCACTGTTTAAATGTGTGTTGGGATGAGTGAAGAGACAGGCAGTTGTGAGTGTGATACATCCTTTTCTATTTGACTTTGCATGTTGCTCCAGTTGATGCTGCTCTATCAGCTGGGTATGTTTATAGGGGGAAACTGTAACACATGTCTCTTAAAATCTCAACACTCCCCACACCTTTATGTCTGGCTTTTGGGTGGATGCCCTGTTGTAAATGTTTGTGAGGAAGGTCAGGTCTGTATCAGGTAGCTAGACATACTGCTGCATATGTAGCAGGCCACAGCTGCTGCATTATGGCCAGGAGTCAGACTAGGGATTGTGAAGACATTGAGGTAGTGCAAGCTGTTACTGTCAGTGAGGATGTGGTGTCAGCTGTTTTGTCCCAGCATGGTCTGGTTGAGGGTACCCACAACAGTCCAGGTGAGGCATGTGGCTGTGGTGCATATGTTACATAACAATGCCATCCAGAGAGTGGTAGTGAACATTTACTACACATATTCATAGTTGTGAGATGTGTCCCATCCTGCAGGCCTTTAAAGTGCTACTGTGGGGGGCACTGAGTGCAGTAGGGGCAACCAGTTTCACAGGACATTGCAGGGCTCAATTATTCCTATGTAGTATCGACATGCCTGTAGTTATCATGCCACGGACTGTTGTGCATGCCAGGACTGTGGGTGTCTACATATTGACAGATGCTAGAAATGTTACAGATAGAGCTAGCAAGCCATTAATCTGACATGTGCATTTGTAAGACATATGTGCATGCATACACTGTGTAACAGAGGATTTGCATGGACATCTGTGTTCCGATGGGTATGATGTTGACACAGAGCTGGCTGTCATGGTGTTATAACCCCAGTCTGCATTGGCTTGCCAGTATGTAGGCAGACAGGGTAGGTGTTATGACAACCCTTCCATAAATATGGGGCACAATTGTGGATATTCAGCAACAGTCTATGCAGTTGTCAGCTCTACCTGATATTGTAGGCCTCCCATACATCCAGCAGTATTTATTTGTCTGTGTACTGGTTTGGTATCTGTGTCAGAGGGCCAAGTACAGTGTAATTTGCGTCAGTATATATTGGAGTACTGTGCGACTGGAAATTAGGATATGTTTGTGAAAACGGTTATACTCCAGAGGTCAGTTGGTGTACTGGTATGTTCCTCTGACTGTAGTTCAAAGGGTTCTGTGTTCAAACATTGGCAGCAATGTATTTTTTTCTTTCCTTACAGTCACATCCCTGTAGTGCCTGATATCTTTACAAAAGCATCAGTGATTAACTGCAGCTGTTTGGTGTACTGGTGTGTTTCTGTGACTATATTGAAAAAGGTTCTAGGTTCAATAATCTGCATGTGTTTAATTTTTGTCCTGTTACATGACTGTAATGCATGATATCTTTACAAAAGCTTTACTAAATCTCCAGAGCTGGTTGGCCATAGCGGTGCATTGCTCTCACTGTAGTGTGTAAGGCTGTGGATAGGAGAATGTTGCTGTGACTGCAGTGCACAGGGTTGTGGGTTCAAGACTTGATGGTAATGACTTTTGTTCCCTAATATTAAGTGACTGTATTGCATTATATATTTATAAAAGCAAGAATAAATCTCACAGCTCATGTGGTGTAGTGGTACATTGCTGTGACTGTAGTGTGCCCAGTCCTGTTCAAGACCTGGCAGGGCTGGTCATTTTGTTGCTAGGCAGAACAGATGCTGAATAAGTTAGAGTGATTAATCAGTTTTAAGAGGGTTTGCACATTGCTAAGTGGTGCCAAGAGATGCTTAGCTTCCCTTAGCTTTGCTTAGCGGCACTTACTCCCGCTTAAACCCTCACTAATTCCAAAAAAAGAAAAGGCAAATGGGTGATAGGAATGTGGTAAAATGGGTGCAAGCAGGGGGAAAAACATTATGAAAGGCAGTTAGGGATGTGCAGGATAGGTGTAGGAAAGGACGATAGCTCTCCATTTCTTCTGCAGCAACAGCTGTGAATGATGTGAGCAATTTGGAATTTAGTGCCTCACACCACACAGGGAGGGATGTGGGTGACATACATTGCTTGACTAATTCAGGGGTAAATTGAGTGACGTCATTGTACTTGAGGGTGAAATGGAGAGCTATGTATGGGACGTGTTTTTTTGGGGGGGCAGATGCCCCCCTTTTTTTTAAGGTGAGAGTGGGATGTTGGGGAAAAGTTGTAGGTATATTTGGGGAGGTAAGTTGGGTAGGAGAGGTTGCTTTTGCAGAAAGACAAGACAGACAAGACAGCAAACAGGGGCGGTGTATGACACGAGGGGGTAAACACCTTGGACAGGGAGGGTGGTTGGAAATCAAAGGCCTATGAGCCACAAGATGGAAACAGTGGGACTGAGGTTCCCACTCATAGGCAGTCACCACTGCCCCTTCATGGCTTTGAAGATGGCTGTGCTGGGGGCTGAACAACAGGGGCAGCCTGCCTCTTGAGTTGTGCCAGTTTGCAATTGATCTGGCTAGGGCATCCATCCAAGTCTATCTGGATTACCCTGCACACTATACCTCGGAACGTCTTGTGGGTGACAGGTTCCTCTCCATGCTCGCACCCATGGGGGATGGGCCCTGTCCCCTGAGGAGGTTCCACCCAAGGGTGGGGTAGGACCAGTGGAGGAGGCAGGGTTGTGTCCCAGATGTGCTAGGGCCCAGTGCCACAACCAGATGAGGCTGGACAGGTGGATTCACTGGGATCTGCCTTCCCAAATGTGCTATGGTGTTGAGGTTTTTCAAAATGTATAGTTTAGTCATGAACAAAACATTTCAAGATTAGTTATAACAGCATGCGTGGGTATTCCAATTAACTTAGAACAACAGAAGTGAAACAACTGCATAGCAAACAGAACACATGCATAAATGGAATAACAGTCAGGATTGTAACAGCATGCCAGTTACATTTACAGCAACAGGCCACCAACAATGGTATCTGAACAAGATATGTTAATATGCAACCAATTAAATATAAGTCCCAACATTAGGTTTTTCATACCCATAGTCTATGAATAATAATTACTGATGCAGATAAGGTGTGGGGGAGAGAAAAAAAGTCCATTAACAACTGTATAGGTTTCTATTTTTCACAACAGTACTGCTCAGTATTCTACAGGTCTGTCCTCACTTTACATCTACCTATGGCCCATAGCTTCTGTAGCAGATACATAACTGTTAAACTGTTGATCTGGAATGGTATGGGGCAAACTGTGACAACTCTGGGTATATGACTAGAGGGGACTTGTACATGTCAGGGTTACATATATGATGAAGAAGGTGTACCTTGCACTGATGTTGTGTGAGTGTGCTACTGGCATACTTCACCTGGATTCATATATGTGTCCATTGTTATTGGCAGCAGTGACCACTAGCCATGACAGCATGACACTTGAGATACACGTACCAGGAAAAGTGCATGGTGTATGCACCTATCCTGCTGTCATTTGCAGGCATGGGGTTGGACAGTGGAACAGTTGTACATGATTTATTAGTAAACTCTTCATACAGCTACTACAAACATTTCTTTACCTGTATGACCTGTGGAGAACATATCTTTTAACACTACCTGACTGCTTCTACAAATATTCAAGACTACTTGAGTGTAAATATTCACACATCTTAGTATCACCCCCTGGATTCAAACTGTGGTTTGGGTGTGCAAAATGAATGACAGAACTATTTCCCATCACATTGAGCTATTGGGAAACTGTTGCTTCTTGTTTGACTGAATTCTGCCTAATACTCTCTTGAGTAGACAGTCTGACCTTGTAATCTAAGTGTAGTGTCACCAAAGACTGAGGTGACAGTTGAACATACATGCCTGAGATTCATGCATGACAGACAGTTAGTGTACTGTGTATTAATCCTTTGAAATAATAAGATCCGAAATGCAAAGGTTAACACAAAGCAATGCTGCAGGGGACACACTATAATACATTACACATTACTATTCAAGGTTCAGATCTTAGTGCAGAGCATATTTATATCTTGTTTTACAGCTCCACAATCTGCAGTTTTGCATAACAGCTGGTTATCAGAACAACCTCAGCCAATGCATGCTCCCAAAGCCATATTTGCTGTGACGCACCTCCATACATTCTATTTTTTCAACAACATACCAGATTAAACACAACAGTTTCTGGTATAAATTTTTATTTGAGTAACACGACAGTGTTTTATTACAGTTCAGATTCTACATTCAGTAGTACTGCATATCCTGTAGATCAATATTGGTCTGACAAACATTATTTATTCAGTACACTCAGAACACACTATACCTACTGGCAGTAAACAAAGTTCTCCTTTTTATTTATTGCACTATATACTGCAAGATAGATATATACTCACCAGACTCTCGACGCAGCCTTACCAGTCTGTCTGCATGGGCCTCCACATTGCCTGTAGCTGTAGGGGGAAAACAACCATTATGCATACTTGTCTATCACATGTAGAGGCTAGAATATGGCACAGCTATGGGTGAAATACAAACTACATTGCTGTCTCCAGCATCTTCAATCTATTTGGCCAAGAGCTCCCCTTCCTCCACATTAGGTCAGCATAGTGATGTTGTACCTGTTCACCAGTTTGGGGGATTCCAGTGGCACTGATGATTATAGGTTCATAGGTTCATAGGTTCATACTAGGCTATCTGCCCTGGGGCATTTATAAGCCTAGCCCGATTGTGTTTGACTTACGCCACCCCTTGATTTGAGTATACTGTGCCCTTTTTAAAGTTTAGTTTACTGTGCCTCTGTCTAATAGTGACACGGAAGTAATCCCCGGGACAAACCTACGATCTCCCATCCACTCATCAAGATTCTTCTTGAAGAGAGTCAATGAGGTGCTCTGCCTAACATGAATTGGAATTCTATTCCAGAGCGAAGGGAGCCTCTGGGTTATGAATCTGTCCCTCCAGCATGTTCTATTTATTTCTGTGCTGAGGTTCAAGTCCCTCGAGCGCGTGGCTCTAAGGGATTTAGATTTACTGAGGTGGAGCATGTCCATTAATTCTGGGTTGGACATAGCTTTATATGTCAGGCACAGATCACCTTGAAGTAGGCGGTATGCAACTGAGTAGAGCTGGAGTTTTTTTAACCGAGCAGCATATGGCATCTGTTTGAGTCCCTTGATCCTCCTGGTGAGGTACTTTTGGGGTCTTTCTAATTGCTGCAGGTGTCGGGTAAGGTACATCCCAAAGGGGGCATTATATTCTATGATGGGTCTGATGAGGGATGAATAAAGGGGCACGATTACCTCTCTTGATCTAGATGTGAATCCTTTCATGATGTCACATACCAGACGGTCACAGGCCTATCATTGGCACTGGAGCCCTGGTACTGGCCCTGCAGTATGCTGTCATCATGGTGTTGCACAAGGAGCCCAGCCATGACCCTGGATTTCAAAATGCCCCAGTGCTGTGCCTGAAAGCTCACTCCCTCTCCAATGCCAGATAATGCTCCTGCAGTGATCAAACTACAGCAGGTTCTGCCTGATATCCTGCCTGTGCAGTTTAAATAAGGCATATTCCTGCCCTTTGCCATCATTGGACAATTTTCAAAAATGCTGAGCTAAGGTGAGCAATGCACAAACCTGCTAAGCTGAGTTGAGCTGTACTTAAAGTGGAAAATGCTAAGTGGTTCTTAGTAGTGCACAAATTGGCTTATCTGAGCTGAATGGTGCTTGGAATTATACTTTCTAAGCAATGCTCAGACCAGCTTAGTGGTGCTATGCACTGCTAGGTATTGCTCACGCTTCATTTACCATATTGGACATTAATTACTCATTACTGACATATTATTCTGTGTATATAGTTTAGTTTACATGACCTCCCCTATGTGCTTTGATTACATTACTTTGGCGTGTGACTGTACTGTATGAGACACTTGTCTTTACATGGGAGATTTCACATCATATATCCACTGACAGTAAAGTTTTGGACAAACTACCCTACCCTGGTTAACAAATACCAATTACTACATCATTAAATAAATAAAAAAATCATTTCACAATGCTTTCCCATGTAAAATCTGAATGGCCTGTCTTGGTATTCTTACCGTGAACTACTGCACGCAAAGCCAAAACTTTAACTACTAAGCTAAGTCAGCATTCAGGAATTTAGCTACACATTTCTATATAGCTCTTACAAGACATTTAAGCACTGCTGAGCAAAGTAAAAAAAAACAACAAAAGTGGCGACTGAAAGGTGAAAACTGCGAAGTCCAACAAAATCCACAAAGTGTAAAAGTTAAGCACACAATTTTATTCGAATTGCTTTTCATCCAGCTAGTAGCCAAACGTCTTCAGACAACAAGATAAAATAAACTACTACATCCAGTTCCATTTATACTTCATCTAAACCATTTGTTTTACAAATTGGTTAATTGGTAGGGAAACCATTTTAAAGAAACAGGTTCCTCATAACTGAAAAAATACATTCCTCCAGTTTAAATACACATATAAATACATGTTAAAAAATAAAAAATATATATATAAAATATGTAATATGGTGCCATAAATACTTGTTTACTTGTTTTAAAAATGTACATAGCCCTAAGGCTTTCATAATGCGTGCACATTCACCGTAAAAGACTTCTTAATTTTAAAATGCAAGACAAAGAAACTTTGTCATTCAGACCAGGAGCCCTATACGATTGTAACTTTAACTTCCAAATCAACTCCTGCCTTTCTAACAGGAGTTGAAATGGGTCCTCTTTTACATCGGGCATGATTTGATCTAATACTCTAAAAACAAAGGAGTGTATAGGGTGTTGGTCACAGTGCTTAGCTAGAGCATTTTCCAACTTGTTTTTTCTTGTGCTATACAGATGCTCATAAATCCTGTCTTTACGTTTCCTGTCAGATTTGCCCACGTAAAATGCAGGGCAAAGCTGACATGAAGCAAGGTAAACCACTGACTTAGATGAACAAGTGTACCTTCCTTCAAGATTGTATATCTTGTTGTTAATGGGAACACTACTCCCAGTTGCTAGATGTCCACAAAACTTACAAGACTCACATCTGAATGTCCCAGCAATTCTGCATCTAGCTTTTTTACCCATTTCCATTATACCCTTTAAGTTGTTACCCCTTTTGTATATTACTTTTGGTCTATCACCTAACTTATCAGTTAAATCCATCTCAAAGGTAAACACACTCCAGTTCCTTTGTAAAATTGACCTTATTGCTTCAGCCTCCAAACTAAATACTGTAATGAAACTCATCAAATGTTTTGACTTCAGGTCATCAAAGAGAATCTCTTTACAGAGGGGACTCAAAGCAGTTGTTTCACTTTCAACCTTATCCAAAACACCATGGTGCCCTGTTAATATAGGTTTGTAAATACCTGCTTTCCTTTTACTCCAAACTTCCTCAAAAATATCCAATACCAACACCTCAGGGTACCCCCCTCATCAAAAACATTCCCTCGAGTAATTCACATTCCTCAAGAAATCTGTCCTCTCTTGTTACCATACATGCAGCTTGGACCATTTGGCCCTTTACTACAGATTTCTTCTGGTACTGGGGGTGGGCACTAGTATAGTGTAACAAACAGTTAGAGTAAGTTTCCTTACGATGAATGGCAGCCACAAAACACTTATTAGAAACATCCTTACTTAACACTATATCCAAATACGTAATCTTTTCTTCAGTGCACTTGTGAGTGAATTTCAAAAACTCAGTGTTGCCATTGATTCCCTCCAAGAAACTGTCCACCTCTAAACTAGTCCCACCAAACAAAATAAAGACATCATCTAAAAACTTTGTGTAAAACTTGATCCTTGTTTGGTTTTCAGGTACATTCAGTATATACTGGTGTTCTCATTGGGCCATTACAAGATTCAAAAAACTGGCCCCACAGGGGGAACCCAAAGCCACCCCCACCTTTTGCAAATAAATATTGTTATCAAACATCACAAAGCAGTTACCTAAAATGATGTCCAGTAATTCCGGAATCAAATGTACTTCCCCTCCATCAGCATCACTGCTGAGCAAAGCACCGCTGTGTGCAAACCCGCTCAGCTATGTTTAAACTTCAAATATAAATTAAAAAAAAATAAATACAAGTATTTTAAATAGATATTTCTCATTATTTACATATCAACATGTCAGTTGCAGGCCACATATTCTTCATGACAATGTAATGCAAAAGCTATTAGTCTATCAACTTTCTAAGTTTGTAATGGCAATATTTAAAATGTTCCCCTATAGTTGTCCCTTTGTCCTGCTTTTACTTCAAGGCTTTGGCCAGATTTCTTGCTCTAGGGGGTTGACAGATTTGTGTTGAGGACACTATTTAACTATAATGTGCCTTATGGCACTTTGACAATGCAGGAGTTGTGTTACAGTTCCTGTCACACACACCCTGCATTGCATTCCATACTAAATCATCGTTCAGTGTCTGCGGATACTGAAAAGGATTTTACAAAGTGCCGTTTGGCACTTTGACAGTGCATGGGGTGTGTTACAGATCTGCGAGCACTACTGCAACACACCCCCTGCACTGATTCAGTATCTGTGTCCGCAGATCCATCTCAGTAGCGCATCTTCATTAATATGTAAGGTGCACTGCTGAGAGGGGGATGTGGACACGGACACCATTCACTCCATGTAGGAATGCCACTATTCCTGCACTGAGTTTATTGAATCCAGGGGAGTAATTATTCCATCTTGAATGATTCTCCAACTTCTCAACTTTTGCAGTTAGCTTAGGAATTCTGCCTTGGTCCTCATGCACCATTGACTGGGTGCTGTAATCCATTAATTTTTATCTGGGTTTAAATGAAGTCACTAACATTAAATTGAGAACTAAAAGGCTGAGATAATGTATGCATTTTTATTGTTTATATTGACTGGATGAATTGAATAATTTGACATTCTTTTAAATGTATAAAGGAAGTAATTTAATTTCCTTTTGAGTCCAAACAGTTTGGATGGACATGCTTACCAATAAAGTAATGTGTCTGTTCTCCAGCATCACACATTTTTTGTGTACATGGACACACACACACACACACACACACACACACACACACACACACACACACACACACACACACACACACACACACACACACACACACACACACATGCATAGTTATCTGTCTGTCTGTCTCTCTCTCTCTCCATATATATATATATATATATATATATATGGGTCTACCTTGTATCAACGAAAGCTCATTTAAATGAATCCAAGTTGGGCAACTCCACTTCTCTGAAACACTGTTAAATCAAAAGCACAGACTGCAAAATCCTTTCCCTGTGAAAGGAAACACTTGTCCACCATGGTGAACTTTGCCCTTCCTTCACTGTAGTGCAATCTCAGAGTTGGTATATTTAAGTAAGGGGTGTATGGAGGCAAGGCCCCCCACATGGGGGGTGTGGGGGTTAAGCACCCCACTTGGGTTGGTTCGGTAGCCCGTGCTTTCACTTTAATGGCATTTCGGAGAAATGGAGTCACCCAACTTGGATTCATTGAAATTTGCTTTTGTTGGTACAAGGTAGACCCATACATATATATATATATATATATATATATATATATATATATATATATATATATATATATATATATATGTTCATAGGTTCATACTAGGCTAACTATCACCAAGGTCTTTAAATCCGAGCTGTGCAACCCAACATAGTTTTGTCCCAGAGTTCCTTTGATGCCTATGTCATGGAGTATGTTATTAAAGAGGTAGCTAAGAGTTATGTGTTGGGGGCTATAGTAAGTGGGGATTAATTTAATTACTGTTGGTCGCTGACCATTACAGACATGGAGGCCAGGGCAGAGGTGAATTTGTGATTTCCCATTCAATGATCAAGGTTTCTTTTGAAAAGGGTCAGGGATAAATTTACTTCATGTAGATGGGGAGCTTATTCCATAGTATGGGTATCCTTTGAGACAAATATCGGTCCCTCCAGCAGGTTCTATTTATGTTTCAGACAATGTTTAGGTCCTTTGATCTAGTGTTTTTCATGCCATTTGTCTTGCTGATGTGCAAGAGATGCATCAGAGCTGGATTTCAGGATGACATATGTGCTCGGCATAAATTGCCTCTCACTAACCTGTAGGAGGCTGAGTTTAGAGATAGGACCTTAAGGTGATCTGTTTAGGACAGGGTATTCACACCCTGGATTCCCCAGGTGTGGAACATTTAAGAGTGTTACAGCTGTTGCAAGTGCCTGGCTAGGTGCATGCCAACGGGGGCAGTGTACTCAATGATGGCACAGATAAGAGCTGGGTGTAGTGTCTCTATTATTTTCTTGGATCTGGATACCATACCATTGCTTATGAGTTGGGCAACATAGAATTCATTTCTTACTGTCTGGGCTACATGTGGTTGAACAACAGATTACCGTCTACATATGTTCTCAGATCCCTATCGCTTCAACTCTTAGGGGTGTTTTATCAACAAAGTAGTTAGCTTGGGTGGATGGTTTCCCAAAGGGCACTATAATGCATTTCTTTGCATTTAGTGTTAATCCATGACTTTTACACCAGTCATTTGTTTATGTCACACCCTCTTGTAGAATGTTCGTGTTGTGGGAAATATCTATGTTAGCTCCCAATTTACAGTCATCTGTGAACATAGTGAGCCAGAGGACTTTGATATTAGCCTTAACATCTGAGAAGTAGATGCCAAACAGAAGCAGGTCCAACACAGTCCCCTGGGATACTCCAGTGGTGACTGGTCTGTTGCTGGAGGTGGTCTCACTGATCCTGACTTCTTGGGTCCTATCTGTAAACCACTGGCAATCCAGCGAGTTATGTAGGGATTTATGCCGAGTTCTGAAACTCTGTTAACAATACCCAAGTGGGGTACTGTATTGAATGCCTTGGCCAGGTCAAGGTAAGCAGTATGCACTGTTTTCCCCTCATCCATATCCATTATGACCCTCTCGAAGAAGTCTACCAGATTAAGTAGGCAAGATTTTCCCTTTACAAAGACAGACTGGGATGGATCTAGTGTCTCTGGGTTGCCAATGTCCATTGTTGATCAGTTCTATGATAATTTGTTCCATGGCTTTGCATATTAGACTTGTCATACTGATGGGTCTGTAGTTCCCAGGGTCAGTTGATGGTCCACTAAAATGAAGAGGGATGACTACTGCAGCCCTCCATTCACCTGGAACGTAACCTGTTTTGGGGGTGTATTTGAAGAGTATCTCAAGTGGCTCTGCTAGGTCATGTTTCAGGCTATTTATGATGCAACCAGGATATTGCCTGGGCTCATTGAAGCAATGTTTTGGCCTCAGTGAGCACCTCCAGGACCTTCTTCCTGTTGACAGTTGGGGGGGGGTTATGCTAGAAAGGATTTCACAGGGAAGTAGTGGGGAGTCAGCGGTGAAGATGGTTGTGAAATTCACCACCAGTTCTGCACATTGCTGAATATTACCTTTAGGATTCCTCACATAGCTGGAGAAGGCCTTGTGATTGTCCTTAGCCTGGGAGGCTATCCTGATCCCTTAATTGACTTTGCTGGACTTTATTAATCCTCTTTATTTCTTGTTTAGTTGAATCAGGCACTCTTGTCTTTTCGAGAGTAGCTGTTTCTGATTTTGGCCATGGTGTTTTTTCTTTTGTTAAATAACCTATTAAGGTAAGGATTCCACCAGTGTGGTTTGTTTTTGATGTTAAATATGGGGTTACTTCTGGTAGGTATGGCAGTCTCAGTGCAGCCATTTACAGGTTTGTACAATGTTTACTAAATAATTCTGCATAGGTAGCTGTGTTCTCAGGGCTTGGCAGAGCCATGAATTTCAGCAAACCATTGCTTAATAGGATGTAGTTTGCTTTAGTATATATCCTAACTGTTATGGTTTGAGTTGTGTTTTCCAGATTGAGTTTTATTTTGAGGGAGACAGCTTTGTGGTCCGACTTCACCAATGACACAGGGAAGTGCAATGCTGTCCCGTGTTCTTAAGTACAAGGTCCAATATGTTTGATCCTCTGGTTGGACAGTGCACTAGCAAGTCAAGGATGTTTGTGTTGATGAAGTCTAGGAAATGCTATGCCTGTGAGTTAAAGGCAGTGTGCTTTTCCCAATCTATAGACAGGTAGTTAGTCTCCCATGACTAGGGTATTTGGTTGGATGGTCAGTGCCTCTAGTTGGTCTAGGTAAGAGTTATGAGTTTCATGGGTCATCTGGGTCATCAAGGGTGACCAGTAACTGGTCAATACATGGTAAGGAACCTTGTCTATGGAGACTATATACACACACACACACACACACACACACACACACACACACACACACACTCACACATGCACGCATGGAAACACACACACACGCACACACACACACACACACACACACACACACACACACACACACACACACACACACACACACACACACACACACACACAACACATATACAACCTAAAGGGTGAAAAAGGTTACATAACCAAACTATTCAGTAATAAATGCAAGCAATTTAGAATCTTTGTAGTGTAATACCTTAAACCTCTTGTAATGGAGGCTCATGGGACACATGCAAATGACCCCATAAGGAAATAATGTTTTTTCAGGTACGTCTTCTGAATGCCCATGACTTTACTTTTTACTTTTTAAGTCTTTATGGGTATATTCAGGCCAATAAGGCTGAACCCCAATAGCTATAGACATGCACGTTTTACCCTTTCTTTTGGCCTAGTCTGTACAACATAACTGGATTGTTTAGCTATACTCTAGAAAAGCAGAGCTTAAAATCAAGCCTGATATCCGTAAACATTAGAATACCTGCAATATATAGCCTCCCTTACATCTTCTTTATGTCTTATTCCTTCTCTTTCTACATGCACATTCTGTAGTATTTTAAACTTCATGTATATCAGTGTACTCCAGCCATCATTCCAATAATTTGTATTATTAGCTTATGACCAGTGTACTAGCTTTTACTCACTGCCTTACATAATTAGTGTATATAGCTTATTTCTGTTTAAATGCATGTTGTTAAAAATTATTGAATTCCTGCCTTTATTTATTATATGTTCTTAAACTGTAATCTTGTCTATATGAATGGAATTCTTTCCTATATGGCCTGGGTCATTCCTGAAAATAGTCTGGGTACCCGTGCATGTACCAGTTAATAGATAAAAAATAATGAATAGATAAATGCTGATCTCAGAGTTAGTTTATAAAAGCAGAAAGGGGGAAGGGACACAGCTCCCACATGAGAAGAGATGGGAGGGAATCCCCATTGCAAAAAACTGCTTTAATGGTATTTCAGTGATATTGTTACCATCACTATATTTTGCTTAGTCTTACTATTTATTTTCGTCTTTGGCCCCCTTTTGTATAGCTTTTAATTGCCCATCCACTGTTTTAGATGTCTCCCTTTGTTCCTTTTTATCTTATTGTCCCCAGTAATAAATCCTGTATCTGGGTTCATTCCACTGGCTGGTTGGGAAGGGAAAGTGGATCAGTACAAAATAACTGACAGTATCATTTGCATGGTTTTGCATGTCAGGGGACTTTTTTGTATGCCCTAACTGAGCAGAATTGTTGACATAATGCACATCATTGTAAGCAACATTGATTAGCTCCAGCTGTCCCTTTTACACTTCTTTTATAGCAACATTTTAATCACAATCTGTCATACAGTTACAGTACTGCCCCCATCACTAAGAAGGGAGTGGCAAATAGTAGATAAAATCCCTACATTTCTTCCCAGAGGCGGTCATCTGTCAAACATCTGCACCATCCCATTCCCCAAGATGGATCTTCCAACCAGAGCTCTCAACTAATCAGGGAAAAATGTAAATATAATCAGGAACAAATTCAGAAATAATGAGGGACACTTTTAAAAATATTAGCACCATTAACTTGAGACATTGACAGAATAAGAGAATGTGAATTAATATACATTTTCTGAAGTAAAAGAAGCCTATAACTCTAATTGTTGGCATTATTTAATTAGTGTAATCCATTACTTTTTCTTCAAAAGTCACCAGTTAGAAATTGGGGACAACTGAGATGTAGGTCTCCTTCCACCCAAGCTGCTAATCATACTCAGGTTGTCAGTGTTGTAGTCAAGGCTCCATCCTTCTTTTACAGCCAGGGACACTTATTTATTTTGAAAATATGATTGACATGCAATTACTGGTTCTGAGCATCTGATAAGGAGACATTCCAGTTTACCATCATAAGTACATCATTTATTGCATCAGAATTTTACTGGTAAAAACTAGCATGGACGATTTATTAGTTGTGATTTTCATTTTATTCTTAACTTAAAAGATGAAATCATGGTCTTTATTAATTATAGAGAGTAGAACCATGGGTGGAAGAAAAAAATGATACTAGGTTTGATAGTTTAATATCGAGGATACTGCATCCACAGTATAATTTTGCACTGCTTGTTAAAATATGTGTGTGTCTCTAGGCATACGTTTGTGTGTGTGTGTGTGTGTGTGTGTGTGTGTGTGTGTGTGTGTGTGTGTGTGTGTGCATAGAAAATAGAGAGAGAGAGAAAAAATGTTATAAAAACAGCCACCAAAGACTAATACTATGGAATAAATGAGGCAATAAAGAAAAAAAGCAGTTTGATCACCATGGTGAAGGTCATAAACTTTAATAAAACACTAAAACAATAAAAAGAAGTTGAGAGCTTTCAGGTTAACACTAACCCTTCATCAGATCTACTCATGCTCAGTGAATAAAACCATTTAAAAAACATGATATCCAATTAAAATCTGTTAAATTGCTGACACCCATCAGGGGCTGGCTTTGAAGGTTAAATGAAGACATAGCCACTTAAAGAGGTATTTTAATCAATCATAATCATCTGTGCAGCCTACACCCTTTAAGGTCTGGGTTAAGAGGTAAATTCACATTCAAACTAGGTGGTTTATCAGCTTGCAGATCCCCAATCCATCTCATTTCTGCAAGCTGTGTTTTGTCCATGGTGTTGCCTCCCTTAAGAACTTCTTCTATAACTTATAAAACCATGAAAAGAAAATTATGGCCAGGACTGACGGAGATATGCTTTCCAAGAGGATTCTTCAGGTCTCCTAACCGGATGTCACGTATGTGCTTCAAAATATGTTCCTTCAACTGTTTGTTCATTTTTCCTACATAAAAACTTCTACACAAGATGCAGCAAGCAATGTAAACCATGTTTCTAGTTTTACAGTCAGCATATAGTTTTCTAACATATTTGTTTCCAAATATTGAATGTATAAATTTACTTCTTCTTGAAATATACTTGCAATATATGCACATCCTGCATGGATAGGTAAAAGTTCTATTAGATCTTATGTTGTTGTTCATCTGGGAAGTGAAGCATAAATGCTGCTACAGATTTTTATTTTGTTTAAAACAAAATGACAATACATCTCCTACTATATTCTTTATTGCTTTATCTGTTGTCAAAATTTTCCAATTTTCTGCGAGGATATCACAGACATAGTTGACGTCACTACCATTCTGAGTGGATGTGATTGCATTATTTCCTGAACTTACAGAATCATGCTTTTTCTTAGAGAAAAGCAGTCAGCATTGTCTCTGCCATGCTTCTTACTGCAGGTATTTCTCTTTCCACTTCATGTTTTATATAACCCCTGTCTCTGAACTGATGACCTATATTCTCAGTGGCTTGAATAAATTCATCATCTGCTGTGCAGAGTCTGGAAGTTCTAATTAGTTGACTCTAAAAAATGTTGGGGAAGATGTATTGTGGATGCATATTAGTACGAAAGAGTGAGTTGTTCTTCCAACATTCTTTCCTGTGAAGACTAGTATGTAAGACCCCATCTACATCCACTCTAAGTGAAATATCCAAAAAATCTCTCCAAGTATATGATTCATGTACTGTGAACTTGAGAAAATCTGTCAGTGCTTCTAGATATTGAATGAACTGACATAGTTCTTCAGAGGTACCATCCCATAGCAAATAAATATCATCGATAAAACATTTGTAAAATGTTTTTACTCACTGAGTATGAGTAGATCTGATGAAGGGTCAGTGTTAACCTGAAAGTGCTCATATTCTTTTTATTGTTTTAGTGTTTTATTAAAGTTTATGACCTTCACTGTGGTGATCGAACTTTTTTTCACTTAATACATAGCTATAGGGGATCCATACAGATCCCCGACGGCACTTTCTGCTGAAGCAGAAATCACCGAACATACATAACTGAAAGTGCTGTTCACCGAAGCAACACTTTCGGTTATATATGCTAGTTGTGCCGGTTGCACTACGGTGCGGTTAAGGGAGAATTCCCTTTTCCCCACTGTAGTGTGACCTTGGAATGAGAATATAAAAGTAGGGGGGTGGGAGGCACAGCCCACCCCCACATGGGTGTTGCAGAGGGGGCTTGCCCCCCTGCATAAAAGAAGATTTATTGTTTTTTTTTCAAAAGGACTTTAACGAAAGCACTTTTTTGGTGAAAGTACTTTCGTTAAAGTGCGTTCAGTTATTGTGGATTCAGACTATTGAACTTTCATTCAATAGTCCTAGATCCAGCTATAGATAATATATTTATTTCTTTACTTACACACACACACACACACACACACACACACACACACACACACACACACACACACACACACACACACACACACACACAATGGCTGACTGTTCATGCTGGTGTTGACAGCATACCAGCATGGGTCTTCTCCACAGTCTTACAGATTCTGGATAGAGTCGACAAAGTCTTAATATGATTTCATTTATTTTATTAATTCCTGTGAAATCTGGCAGGATGCATGACCACCATTTCTATGGGTTGTAACAGAAGGAACTTTGTGCTCAGTAATAACATTTTATTTTGGATGTTAGAATGTGAAAAATGTCAGTAGTGGGGTAAGTAGACTTTGTCTTGCATTATTAGATCAAAACTACATTTCTGGCTCCTGTTAAGATTAATAAAGCCCGTAATGGCAGATCCCCATCCCTAGAAGTACAAGTGATTGTACATATCCCGTCCAAAAAACAAAATGATTTAAAAATGTGAGGAAATGGCATGCATGCCTGATATCCATAATATGGAACCATTGTTCTGCCTGTTGGTAGCATTATTAAAGTCTGAACTAGAAGACGTTGTCAATGACAACAAAAAGAGGGAATGTTTTATTATGTAGTGTTCTGATAGAAGATTTAGTTTTTTTTTAGCTGACAAAGGCTAATGGCATGAAGTAGAATCACTGATTATAATACATGAAAAAAAATTAAAAATCTGTAAGCAGTCTCTGAATCTGACGGCAGATGGAAGATACTCTTGAGAAGAGGATCCAGCAATTTCACACTTATTTTGACTATACAAATTGTAGTCTTCAGCTTACCAAAACAGCAATACTGCAACATCACTGTAAGTATATTCTAATAATTTAATGCAACCCATGAACCAGGTAAATGTTTTTTTTTAGTGCTGATATACTTCCACTCGTACATTCAGCAGGAAAGAACTTGAAGTACTGTAGAAATAATTCCATACAAAAACTTTCTTTTACATCTACGATAAAACCCTGGATACATCCAACAATTTGTTTGCTGCTGAGAATGACATGATGCAAAATGGAACTGGAAAGCAGTGTACACATCTGCACAATGGCAGATATATTTGTATTACCATGAACAGCACTTACTGGGCAGCAAGGATAGCCTTCTTACTCAGTGTTCTACTAATTTTTCTTATCTTTTTCTTTTGGCTGTTCCCGTTAAGGGTCACCACAATGGATCATCTGATTCCATTTCTTCCTGTCCTCTGCACCTTGATCTGTCACACCAACCACATGCATGTCCTCTCTCACCACATCTGTAAACCTTATCTTAGGCCTTCCCCTTTTCCTCTTACCTGGCAGCTCCATCCTTAGCATCCTTTTCCCAATATACCCAGCATCCCTTCTCAGCACATGTCAAAACCAATGCTATCTCGCCTCTCTGGCTTTGTCTCCAAACCATCCAACCTGAGTTTATCTTCTAATATACTCATTCCTAATCTGTCCATCCTCATCACACCCAGTGCAAATCTTAACATCTTTAACTCTGCAATGTCCAGCTCTGACTCCTGCCTTTTTGTCAATGCCACCATCTCCAACCCTTATAACATAGCTGGTCTCACTACCCTCTTGTAGAGCTTCCCTTTCACTCTTACTGGTATTCATCTGTCACAAATCACTCCTGACACTCATCTCCACCCACTCCATCATGGCTGTACTCTCTTCTCCACCTCTCTTCCACACTCGCCATTACTCTGAACTGTTGATACCAAGTATTTAAACTCATCCACCTTCGCCAACTCTACTTCCTGCATCCTCACCATTCCTCTACTCTCTTTCTCACACACACACACACACACACACACACACACACACACACACACACACACACACATATATATTTTGTCTTAGTCCTGCTGACCTTCATTCCTCTCCTCTCTAGAGCATATCTCCATCTCTCCAGGGTCTCCTCAACCTGTTCTCTGCTCTCACTACAGATCACAATGTCATCTGCAAGCATCATAGTCCACAGGGACTCCTATCTGATCTCGTCTGTCAACCTGTCGATCACCACTGCAAATAAGAAAGGGCTCGGAGCTGATCCTTGATGTAATCTCACCTCCACCTTAAATGCATCTGTCACTCCCACCACAGACCTCACCGCTGTTACACTACCCTCGTACATATCTTCTACCACTCTTACATACTTCTCTGACAATCCTGACTTCTTCATACAATACACCAACTCCTCTCTAGGCACCCTGTCATATGCTTTCTCTAAGTCCACAAAGACACAATGCAACTCCCTCTGACCTTCTCTGTATATCATCATCAATGCTCTCATAGCAAACATCGCATCTGTAGTGCTCTTTCCTGGCATGAAACCATACTGCTGATCACTAATCATCACCTCCCTTTTTAACCTAGCTTCCACTACTTTTTTCCATAACTTCATACTGTGACTGATCAATTTTACCCAACTGTAGTTACTGCAGCTCTGCATGTCACCCTTATTCCTAAAAATCGGTACCAAAACACTTTTTCTCCACTCCTCAGGCATCCTCTCACTTTCCAAGATTTCGTTAAACAATCTGGTTAAAAACTCCACTGTCATTTCTCTTAAACACCTCCATGCTTCCACAGGTATGTCATCTGGACCAACAGCCTTTCCATTCTTCATCCTCTTCATAGCTGTCCTTACTTCCTCCTTACTAATCTGTTTCACTTCCTGATTCACTATCCCCACATCATCCAACCTTCTCGCTCTCTCATTCTCTTCATTCATCAGCCCCTCAAAGTACTCTTTCCATCTGCTTAACACACTCTCCTCACGTGTGAGTATGTTTCTCTCATTATCCTTTATCACCCTTACCTGCTGCACATTTTCCCTAGCTCGGTCCCTCTGTCTAGCCAATTGGTACAGGTCCTTTTCTCCCTCTTTACTGTCCAACCTTTCATACAACTCTCCATACGCCTTATCCTTAACCTTCGCCACCTCTGTCTTTGCCATGTGCCTCATCTCCTTATTCTCCTGTCTACTTTCTTCATCTCTCTGACAATCCCACTTCTTATTCGCCAACCTCTTTCACTGTATACTCTCCTGTACTTCCTCATTCCACCACTAGGTCTTCTCGTCCTGTCCTCCTTCCTCTGTCCAGATGTCACACCAAGCACTTTTCTAGCTGTCTTCCTTACTAGCTCTGCTGTAGTTACCCAGCTATTCAGTAACTCTTCACTGCCACTCTGTGCCTGTCTTAACTCTTCCCTGAACTCCACCTCACAATTACCCATTTTCAGATTTCACTATTTGATCCATGGCACTGCCCTCACTCTCCTCCTCCTCTTCTTGATCACCAACGTTTTCCTATAGAACCATTCTATGCTCCCTAACTACACTTTTCCCTGCCACCACTTTACAGTCTCCTTCAGACTAGTCCTTCTGCATAGTATATAATCCACCTGTGTGCATCTTCCTCCACTTTGTATTTCACCCTATGCTCCTCCCTCCTGTTAAAATATGTATTCACCAGAGCCATGTCCATCCTTTTCACAAAATCCACTACCATCTGACCTTCTTCACCAACATGCCCACTGAAATCTGCTCCAATCACCACTCTCTCACCCTTGGGTACAGTCATCACCACTTCATCCAACTCACTTCAAAATTTTTCTTTCTCATCCATCACACAACCAACTTGCAGAGCATATGCACTAACAGCATTCATCACTACACCATCAATTTCCAGCTTCATAAACATCAGTCTATCTGACACTCTTTTCACCTCCAAAACACTCTAGGAATACTGTTCCTTCAGAGTAACCCCTACCCCCTTTCTCTTCCCATCCACACCATGATAGAACAATTTGAACCCACCTCCGATGCACCTGGCCTTACTTCCCTTCCATCTGGCCTCTTGCACGCACAATATATCAACCTTCCTTCTCTCCATCATATCAGCTAGTTGTCACCCTACACCAGTCATACTGCCTCTCACCCTACACCAGTCATACTGCCAGCATTCAAAGTTCCTATCATCATTACCACATGCCTAACCTTTCTCCTCTCTTCCTGGCTTTGGGCATGCCTTCTCTCAGTGTTCTGCTAATTAAGAAATGATTTTGTGAGCAGTAGCCATAGTACCAGGACAGCATATCATTTGCAGCATTTATTACTTCTTAAAGGTAGTTCTCTCTTTGAAATCTGTAGAACTGATTTACTTGGAAAATCAAATGATTAACGAAAAAGAAATATGCTTAGTCAGATGGGGGAAACAATGACTGCGAAGTTTGTTTAAATTTTTGCATGTGATCTGTATCTATCTATAGCATAAAGGAAAAAGTGGGCACACTACATGAAAAATTACAGGAGGCATTCAGGACATGATATGTTCAGGTCCTTCTTTTACTAATAAGCACAAATCAAATTGCTGACATATTTTAATGCTTGTATGTACACAAAATTCCAAACAACACATCAAGTCCCCACATCTCATAATTAACTAACTACATCATATATTTATTTGTTTGTTAACCAGATAAGTCTATTAAGTGCTAGATGGCTTTTTCAGGCATACCTCATGAAGATAGTGAGACAGTGGCTTCAGCTATTCATTGCATAATAAGGACTGAAAGTAGAAGAAGTAATGTTATAAAACAAAACCTGCCAAAAAATTAAGACCCCAGAATTTTTATAAGTTTATAGGTTATTACTAGGCAACTGATTTAGGTGGATCAGGACTTGTGAGGTAAGACCTGAAATGCATTTACAATTACCCATCCATTCATCCAGGTTATGTTTGAAAAAGGTTAGGCAGCTGTTATGTTTAATACAAAGAGGAAGTCTATTCCAGAGGAGATGAATAATTTATTTGGGATAGGTATAGTTTATGTTGCAGTGGATGTTTAGGTCTCTAGAATGAACATGTGTTGTTATATGTTTTGTGAATATAATGGAAGTCATGCAGGACTAGGTCATTTGATGTCCTGCAAGCTAGGCAGATGCGACCCCATAGAAGTCTGTATGAGATGGAAAATAGAGATAGCTCTTTAAGATGTTCCACACAGAGCATGCAATGCAGGCCCTTTTTTGGTTACGAAATGCTGGGGTATTTTAAGTTGGCTCTTATTTTTGAACAGCTACATGCCAGTGGGGGTATACTATTCTATTATGAGCTTAATAATGGAGGAGTGACGAGGAATGATACTATCAAAGAATTTAGGTGTATTTTTGCTAATTATTTAGGTTTGGTAGAATGATTTTTACCTGCTAAGTCATCTCATCATCCGCAGTTTAAACACATTTATTTAGTGTCTCAGAAAAAAAATCACAGCTCTGCAATATTTCATTAGAACATAAAAATAAACTTCTAATACAGAGAAGAAAAGACTGTTTTAAAAGTACTGCTGTCTTACCGTGGCTAGTTTTTCAATATATTCATCTGGAGCACCGAGAGAGGCTAGTCCTATTTCCTATAAAATAAGATGATTCAACATTAAACTTGAATGCAAAACAGTTGTTATCAGTCAAAAAATATGTAAGCAAAGATAGGGGTGATGCAAAAATGACATGCTTAGTTAGAAAATAATTTCTTAATTACATAGTTCTGCACTAGTCTCCAAGTGTGTTCTGTGGGAGCAGTGAGAAGTATACAGTATTTGTCACAGCAATCTACAATAAAGTCTCCGTTAACTGGCACCCATGGGGATTGGTAGATACTGAATAACTGTAGTTTCTGGTTGCTTGAGAGTTACTATTTAAAATAGTCTTGACTAATACTGTACCCTATACTATGTGTTTGCTTTGACTTGTTCCCAGGTTGGAGACAGAGGGAATTTATTCATATCTTCCTTTTTAAAACTCTAAAACTCTAAAAACGTAAGGCATGTTTCTGCGGGGTGAAAGCAGAAAGTGCAACACATGAAAATTGTACTGTATTTCTTCGATTCTGGTTGCTTGAGTGTTCTGTTTGCTTGAATTCCATTTAACTGAGAGTTTACTGTCAGTCTTCTGTTACACATTAGAATGTTAGACAAGGACACATCTGACACCTGTACACCATCAAAAAATACTAATTTGTCATTTGTGACTTTCAGGGGCATTTGGGAATATATTTTGGTATATTAACTGCTTTTCATTGTAGAAGATAAAATATTAAGAAAATGACAACAGGCTCTAGATAACTGTCACTGATGAAGTGACACCCCAATAGTATTTGCAAAATACGGGAAAAATGGGCGCTGGATGGACAGACAGCACAGCAGTATAATGCAAAAAAAACTGGTAATGATGATACACAATATGGATAAGAGTGGCTACTCATAACTAGCAAATATAAGAACCAATTAGGGACAAGAACAACCTGCAATCAGGTGATGGTAAAATTCTGGCAGACAAATATGTGTGTATAGCATCAGAATATTGTGAGCCCATTCTGAAATAATATTATGAGATGTAATGAATTAGTGTAACAACAATGTGTAACTTTACTGGCTTTTCTCTACATCTTTTCATGTCACATCTACATAAGAAGAAAGCAATCAAATTGTGTTCCTTCAGCACTTCAGGTATTATGACTCAGTGTACATAATTAGAATTAGAAATATTTTTCATTAGAATAAAAACATTAATGGTTTATTCTAAAGAAAGTATCTGCTTCTGTTTTCTAGATGATGCTTGGCAAAGCAAACTCTGTATTGCAAGCTAAGTTAATTAATTAGAAGTCCTGTTAAGCAACAATTTGAACTAAATGTAGTTGCCAAAGTTGCTTATAGTTGTGTTAAAGATAGAGGAAGCAATAATAAGGATGTATTTAGCTGGTATTTAGCTGGAAACACTCAACATAAATCATGGTGTGCTATTCATAATTTCATATGTGAAAGATGACATCTATCTGGGAACAAAGGTATAAGTCAGTAAAAAATGCACTACAACAAGTTATCTTATGGTAAGTAAGCCACTTTATAAAACTGTTTGACATCCTGTTCACCACCAGGCAGAATCCATGAGTCCAAGGTAATCTGCTAATCTGAAAATATATCAACCAGAAATTTTAATTAATGACTGCATTTTTGTGAGTTCATATATCTTAATTTTTAATTTAGTCATTTTTTTAAACTGGATAACTAAACTGGTCCATCACTGACCAGTTTAAGTGATGACACAGGCCAGAGGGAAAAAGTAAATTATATATATATATATATATATATATATATATATATATATATATATATATATATATATATATATATATATATATATATATATATATATATATATATATATATATATGGACAGCATATTTTGGGAGGTTTCTTGAAACTAGAGTGCTCAATGAAAATATGAACACAAACATAGGGAGAAAGCACAATCTCCACATTGGCAGTGATCAGGCATTAGGACTGAATCTGTGACACCGAAGGAGTAAAACATGAATTTGAACCATTAAGCACTTGTGCTATACTCCTATTCAGTTTTTAATTAGATTACTAAGCTTATTTGAAAGGTTTATAGATTAGATTTCAGATTAATTAATACATAGTTAATAACCTGCTTACAAGAGATGCTTATCATTTTGTCACATTTAACCACACCAAAATATGTCTTTAGCAATGATAGCACAGAAACAATGTTCGGTACTGATCCACACAATGCTGAATTACTGAATGGGGAATCCAGCATTTTAATTTCCTAGTATTTCCATTTAGGGGTAGTCTTGAGTCAGCAGCTAGTCATGGCAGTGACTACAGGATATTGACAAAGGCTCAGTCATTTAATAACTTAGAAAATTAGTAGTTAGATTAATTAGACAGGAAATGGCTATTTGTTAAACCTGGTAATGAGATTTTCTCACACGGCCAAACAGGATAGCATTTATAATCTATGTGTGTGAAAAAGGCTGATTCATTTATCAAAATGAGATTACTTTTACTGCAGTTTTACATTCTGGCAGTATTGTGCACTTGATCTCAAGAATGCTAGAGATACAGAATTAGATATTGCGATACAGACTTAGATATTGTTCTTTCAGGAGAAAGTTGAACTGGAATGACTGCTCCTCAACCTAGCCATAGTAGAACTGCAGTTTAGAATCTGTTTTGTGCATTAGTACATTTATTCTGCACAAGCATTCAGAGCGATATGAATTCCTTCAGGGAGTATACTGTTACAAAAACAGATGTCTGAATTGACAGGTAGTGTTTCTAACTAGACCACAATATGATCAATTTAATAAGAAGTGCCTTAAGAATATGCATGTCTTCTCTCTCTTTTAACTGAAGACTGACAGGAACAGAAAAGCTTTTAAATCAGTGTTCTCAAAATAATAATAATAATAATAAATTAAACTAAAATAAAATAAAATTAATAACATTTAACTTACCTGTGAAAACTGAGCAAAGCTGGGATCTGCAAATAGGGGCACATGCCCTATGAGTTCATGGCAGATATCACTAAATAAAATGGGGCAAAAATGCTCATGTTATAAAAACTTTTAAAACCACATATTCTGCAACTGCAGCAAACAAATTTAAAACAAACAAACCACTAAAGTAAAACACAAACTGCAAAATTAAAAACAGTTTTCAAGGAGAAACCGCAGATGGCACCACAA
>NC_056745.1:270955127-270967627 GCF_019279795.1 Protopterus annectens | reverse complement strand
GAAATGCTTGTGTAAATGTGGGAGCCATGTGATACTTAATATCTGGTACACTAAAGGGCAGAAAACCTTTCATTGATATATCAACTTGCATCATTACCCTTGCAGCACTAAACACTAAAGGTAACCCTCATGTGATCCATACTGTTTCAAAATGTGTCAGAATTAAGCAAGTTAAGTGGTCAGATGACAATATAGGTTCATAGGTTAGTACTAAGCTAACTGCCCTTGCAAGCCATTTTAAGCCTAGCCAATTATCCTTTGTGAGACTCAAACCCTGCACCTTGTGTTTCTAAGGCAAACACCTTAACCATTAAGCCACCATCCATCCCAAACAAACAGCTGCTGCGAGGCTGGAACCCAGGACCATGCACACCATACACGAAACGAGTTACCACTAAGCCGTGCCTGATATTATTGCAGTAATATTAGTAAAGCATTACAGAGTGTCCATCCAGGCACATTCCTTTAGCTGTAAAATGAACTCTAGCCTTTTTCTTATTTTTTTTTCTTTTGCTGTATGAAACCAAGTAACACAGAACTCTATGAAAGCACATTTTCACTCACTATGGCAACAGTGTGGGATATGCAACTTGGTGACTGCGGTCATGCATAAACACAATCAGCAAAAAGTTTGTTGTTCTTTAATACATCAATAAAAAGCATTAAATGACTCATCTTTTAAAAGTTGCTAATGTTTTGTTTACTTGTGTATTTAAATTAACTTTCTTAACTAAAAGCAGTGTTTTCAGGTGCTGTATGTGTCTTTTGTGTAATACCATACCTCGTGTGCTGAATGTGTTAACTGTCTCTTGATGCAACATCACCACATGATTCATGTCATTAGCTATAGCAGTAGTTCTGCTGCTTTGGAATAGCAGTTCAGTGCCCAACAAGTCAGGAATGCACTGAATGCTGAAGATATTACAGAACAGACAGCAGACTTAGAAACAGCAGTTGATACTTCTGGCAAGATGAGCAAATAAACTGTTTCAGAAATGACATTTAACTTTGTCTGAGAAATTTGCCCTACTGATTAGACTGGTAATGTAAAGGGTTTACATATTGGATTACACACCTCAGCCTCCAGAAATGGGAGGTCATATAGTGGACTAGAAACGAGAAACTGTAACCAAGAAAAGGCTTTACTTATGCTAAAGATAACTAAACAATCCTGAGATAGCCCTTGGTGCAGATGTGGAAAATGCCTGGCAATAGCACACAAATTGTTAAGTTCTGCATTGCTACAACCTACACATGTTGTTCTTCTTTCGGCTTTTCGCGGTTAGGGGCCACCACAGCGGAACTCCGGTTCACTAATGATTGGTAGTAGATTTTCACTGTGCTGAGGTGTCAGCTCGACGTCCAACCTTCAATGAAGGCATGCCCATTCACGCATGTCTTTCGAACGCCACTCGACTGCGGGGAGGACGTGCAGACTCAACACAGAAGGCGCTCCAGCCGAGAATCGAACGGGAGAACCTTTTGCTGTGAGGTGACAACGCTACCGCACCTACATGGTAAAATGAGGTGGCAGGTTCTAAAGACGCAGAAACAATGTTTCTAGAGTAGAGGATGCAGAACTGGTAATAATGCAAGCACTGCCAACTTTATGATGAGAAAGAAACAGCTTTCCAGAGTAAGTAAGTAATCCAATAAATACATAAATAAATGTACAATTTCACCAAACAAAAACAATATTAAACTCATTCCTTGCATTGTCATGATAACTATACTAATTATAATTTATTTATTTGCTTAAATAATCACAATAACTCTTTTAGATACATCTGTTGTGCAAGCTGGCCATGCGTTTGTAGTAATGTAGCACTTACTTGCTGCTTTTTATAATGAACAAACTGGTTAACCAAACAAAGTCAAATAAAACTGATTGTAGTATTTGCATGTTCTAAACTTGTCTGTGATAGTTCTCAAAATACTATACCCTCCCCCCAAATTATTACATGACGGGTTGCTCCAAATTGTCATTTGTATTACTTTTTCCCCCAAACCTTTTGGCTGGGTCATAACTAGAAAAGGCATGAAGAATCAATTCAGTTTTTATGCAGCAGGAAGGATGAGAAGTTAAGAGTAGGAGCTACTGCCATTACAAAGGCATTTCTGGCATGGAATGTCATCCTTTGTGGTATTTTTGGCCACAGGAATAACAACAGGATGGCACAGCTGATGATATGGCAATACCAGTCAATAGCCTGGGGGTTTAGTCAGCAAGCCTAGTAATGCCAACATGCTGGCCAGTCATCTGCAAGTCTGGTGTGTAATCATATAATTAGAATGATTAATAAGAATGTTCTGGGATCAGCTGCCTTGGTCTTTGAGGGAAAGCAATGAGAGAATGGGGCACAAAATTTGGAATCAGAGAATTTTTTTACAAGTACATATTTTAGTTGTTGCATATTTTATTCAATTCTATTTCAAGAGGCTGAAAGGTTTTCAAGTCAGATAGTGCTAAGGAAGGAATGGGAATGATTCTCCTGAAAAAACATTCACCATTCTTCCCCGGCTCTTAGTAAATGATAAGAAACAGAGTACAAAGGATTAGTCCAAATCAGGGCCGGCCTTTTGTCAACTGGTGCCCTAGGCAAAAGGTCTCCACAGTGCCCCTCGAACACCAACTGGTGACCCCATCCTGGGATAGCTACACCATCCAGATTACTGGAAAAGTGCCCCTGTTACAGCAACACCCTAGGTGGCTGCCTAGTTGGCCTATGCCTAAGGCTGGCTATGGTCCAGATAAAACACTTTAGCCAGCAGATCTAGGAGACTATCTGATACCTTCCCTGTGGGAGGAATAAAGACACCAGTAATTTATTCAGTTAAGTAGATAGATAGATGAGCTCTCAAAGAGTACAAAACAAGAACAAATCCCCCCTGCAAGCTCACTTGGCTGGACCAATGACCCTTGGTACCAAGGTTAAATGCCCACTATTTCCAAGGATGAAGACGGAAAGTGAATAAAGTATCAAGAATGTGAGACTGCTTTCTAGAAGGATAGCAAGTTAGTTACTATAGGTCACAGAAGGAGTGGAGTTGTAGGATCCGTTAGCTTGCAGGCATTATTTTCTGTGCTACAATTAAAGGTAGGCATATCTTCTTAAACTGTGAAAGTAAGAAGTCATACAGAATGATGGAAAATTCCATTTGAGTGTTAAATAGAGGCTGAACAGGTATTGACTTCAACAAAATGAACTAGAATATTGAGCATTGTCAGCATCAAACAGTGAACGTAGAACCCTAAACTGAACCGAGATTCACCTAGTAGTGTTGGGTCCTCAGGAATGTTACCAAGTTCATCCTAGTACCTCGGAGCCTCAAATGGTAAAACAAACTACTGATGATCTTTAGTCATTGAAGCTATTCTCCAGTTTCAAATGCCAATCAGTGTTTTAATTACTGACAGCAGATGGAGATTAGAGCATCATCAACATTTTTTAACTTTCACATACATATGAAATTCTTTATGTGAATGCTGCAGTCTTTCTTTCCTGGACATGTTATGGAAATGGATTAATGCCGAGATCAAGAAACAAAGCATTCACTATTTATTGATAGCTTTTATGTTAACTGCAGGTGCATCTGGCACAAAGGTTGTCAGACAATTAATAATCATTTTATGTTGCTGGGGAAAGTGACATCAGTGCTTGTTCAGACAGAAAGCTAAATTCAGGCAGTATGTAGTAACAAGAGGAGTTCCGAACATTTTGTCACTATTATCCACCATAACAAGCTGGATCTACTGGTTCAGGCTGTTTTCCTTCATGAAGTTCAACTGTCTGACAGACATAATATTCTACAAGAAGAATGCATTGTGCAATGATGTTGTATGAATACTCCGACAAATATCATGCAGATAAAGAGTGTGTGCTCAGTCATAGTCACTTATCTAAAGGTTGCAGAAATGTAAGGGGGTGGGAATGGAAGACACATGAGATCCCTTGGCATACAATAAATTAAATTATTTTCCAATATTTATTTTCATGAAGCTGAAAATTGTGAAATATTCCATTTGGCATCACCCATGTCAACACTGTATTAAAATTAAAGAACCTATGATTGACTGAATATTTTCAGCACTATCCTGCTGTGTACTCCTGGGGTATTCACTTTTAAATCTTATTCCCTGCAGATTTACTACTGTAACTATTAAAAAACAACAAAACAAATTACACAAGTCTACAAAGTGTGTGATGTGCAGCCAGGATCAAAAAACTAAAACAAGGAAGATTCATGTAGTGTCAAACAATAAAACAAGCCAGCACATTTCACAGTACAATGACCACATAAAAAGCACAAAATGACTGAGTATACACTACAGAGGGGTATCACATGACACAGACAAGCAACAATTTTATACTGCATGTTGAAAGGGGTGGAATTTCAATGTTGGATAGAATATTTTCTTTGTCTGGCTTAGTTTATAACACCACTAATGACTCTTCATTCTTCTAAAATAATGCCTTGATACAGAACAAGTACATTTTTTAAAGCCAAAATGGTAGAATGTCTTACAAGCTAGAGTAGTATATATGTACATGTGTAGTGGTAATTACTGTTTTAACATTTGTGTGTGCTAAATTAATATGATGATTTTGGATAATAAAAAAGTACTAAGTGGAACTTCACAGGTGTTATCTGTTTATGGCATAAGTGAATGTCTAACATTTTACACATATTCAGCGAGTGTTGCTTCATAGCTCACAATATTTTCTTCATTAGAAATTTGAAGGCTGTGCTTGGAGTGATTCCTGTTTATATTACAGATACAATTTGCTTCTGCTAGAATGAAAAATTGGATCACAATGACAGTAAACTTCACTGAAATATTTAACTGACCCAAGAGATATGGTCACTGAAAAGAGATGGAGAACCCTAGACACTAATGTCAGAAATTCTGGGCAATTACAAATGAAAATGTCAGCCTTGAAAAGCTAACAAAGAGTGCAGTATAAGCAAATATGTGGAAAAAGTGGTACTAATGAAGAGCAGTAGGGGGCGCCAGTGTCCACAGCTGAAGCACATCCGCTGACCTCTTAATGCAAAAATCAGAGACAAAGCCAAAAATAATGGGGGGTGGGGTGGGGGTGGGTGGGTAAAGGCAAAAAATAGGGAAGCATTTTTTTAAATTCTGATAAACTTAGAAAGTTGTGAGAATGGCAGATTTTGCATAGCATGCGTTTTAAGAAGGACATGAGACCTGAAACTGAAATGTTTGGCATTAGATGATGATTAAACCCCTAAATGATTTGCCTGAAAGCCAAAAATATTACAGGGAACAGAATAAAATATAAGAGGCAAAAATCTGGACATTCTGCAAAATTCTGGGCAGTTTAGGAGAATGAGCTGAAGAAACAAACTGGACTGGTGACATACCTCTCAACTGCCCGCATTTTCATAGAATGTCCATATTATTACCTCATATTTTTGGTCTGTTCCTCATAGAATTTATCATTGTCTGGCAAATCACTGAGGATTGAAGCCTCTAAATAATGGCAGGCATTTGTGTTTCAGACTTCATATCCTTCAGAAAATTCATTCTAACACAAAACCTGTTATTCTAACAACTTTCTAAATTTATAAGATCAATATTTAAAATAAGCCAAATTTTTGGACCTTTGCCCTCCCCCATTATTTTTAGCTTTGTCCAGAATTCATGTCCTAAGGGATTGTGAGGTATGGCTAGTTTCCTTGATGTAAGAGGAATGCTCCCCGCTGTAGCAGTTATATAAACATGGCACAATATGAATCAGAAACTGGATGCCTCCCACAATAAGCAATACTATGCATGGGAGTGAGGGTGACTGCAGAATATCAAGGGGAGGAGAAGCTATTCAACACACACACACACACACACACACACACACACACACACACACACACACACACACACACACGCACACGCACACGCACACACACACACACGCACACACACACACACACACATATACTCACTTTACAGTGACAGTGTATCTTCATATGAAGCTAATAAAAGGCATAAAAGTTTAAAAATTGGTGCCAGCAAAGGTTATAAAGAAAAATGGTGTTGAATTACCAGAATTATTAGCATTTGCGGAAGGAATAGAGCAGAAAACTCTGCTACTTAAAACTGAAGAAATAAATTATTTGTGTGTGTGTGTGTGTCTATATATATATATATATGTGTGTGTATATATATATATATATATATATATATATATATATATATATATATAAAATATATATATATATATATATATATACACACACATATAATAAATCATTTATATATACATATGTACACACACACATACACACTCACATAATATCCATCCATCTATCCATCCATCCATCCAGAAGTAATATGTATGAGTAATCTACATTTTTCAGTATACCCTTTGTTCCTTTGCCTCCACCTTTTGTAGTACAATGTGTCTTCTTCCTCTTACTTTTTAACTTGCTTGGAAAAATAATCTAATGAGTTTTGTATAACCTATAAATGCACATGATATGTTTCATTCAGTCTACTGAAGGTAGACGAAGGGTTTGCTGCTGAGTCTTCCCTTTTATGTCCATTCTTTTACCACCCAAGTTTGTCAATCAGAGGCACAAACAGTGTAGAGGGTTACGTTGTGAGGCAGAAGTGAACTGACCAGAACTGGGCTCATCTGACAGGAAATGTGCTTTTAGGACTACAGTATTAGTTTATGCAGTATGAGGAAACCAGATTTACAAATTAAAATAATATTGACAAATGGTTTAAGGGCCCACTGATGGACATAAATTGCATTGTTTCTAACCATGTACATATGTGCTGCTGGTGACAAGTTGATAATAATAATAATAATTTATTTATTAACCCGTCTGACTTGGAACAAAAACATTTTTCAGCGGAAGCCCAAGGAGAAATTCTCCAGAAGCATGTCGTTGTAATGTGGGAGGAAACCAGAGCAAACCCACATGAACACAGGGAGGACATCCAGACTCTGTACAGAAGGCACTCTAAGCCGAGAATTGAATTGGAGAACCTCTTGCTGTGAGGCAACAATGCTACCGCTGCACCACTGCGCTGTCCAATAATAATAATAATACTGCAATTTATCAACATGCATTGTGAGGCTGGATATAAAGAGCTATGATGGAAAGAAAAAAGATTCATGTACTGGTGCATGCCTGAAATCTATCTGCAGACAGTTCTGTTATTTACCAGTGGCCTTTAGGGTACCAAGCATGGACACGACTCAGTCACTGACTGGGCTCTGCCTATGCAAATAAAGGAAACATTTCTACATAGTAAGGTTTCCTACAGTACAAAGTCTTCAAAAGAATCACAATAGAAAAGTACATAATTAATTATAGTCAAAAAGGGACTTTCTCTAGCTTTGCTACTTGGCCGTTGGAAATGACACAGAATGTCCTGTATCCTTAAAGCTTCCTGGATAAGGAAAACTTCTTCATTACTTTGTAAGGAAAACATTAATCTCACTTAGATCACTTCTTGTTTGTCTGAAAATCTCATATATAAGCAACTTTCATCTTGTTTGCAAATATATAAGGTGTTTTCCCTTGATGTTCATAGCTTGTGGTTACTTATTGCATTTTGACACCAGAGGGTCAGCTTCGATGGGCACTCTGAATTGCAGATGGCTATTCTATTTTATTTATTTTATTTTATTAATTTAATTTATTATATTAAATTCTGCCCTCAAGGGGATGATATATAATAAGGAACTTCCATGGAGTGTTTTGGTAGGTACTGTAAAATTTCACTTCAAGACCGATAGTATACAGTGTAAAACAGATGTGGCCCATGACAACAGATGTGTGCAACATAAAAACCTACAATGGATATACTACATTTGCACAGAACTGGCTATATTGTAGACTCCCTAATAAAACCTTCCGTAAACAGTATGATGGCCCCCATCTATCCCTGATTGTCTTTGGTATATGGCTGTACCTGAAATAGTATACCTATAGACAAGTCTCTCCTGAGAAGAGGACACCAGCCTGGTGACAATGTACATGCTGGGGACTAATTGCCTGTTAGCTTGTGGAATGGAGGGGCCAATAATGGGTGTAACAACTCCTGTACACAGAAGAATAATAGGTTGACAAATGATAAGAGACTATATCAATAAAATAATTAGCTACAGGGTAATGAATACCATGGTAATAACATAACTACCTGCAAACTAAGTTGTTGAGTGAACAGTAGCAGTACAAACTTGCAAACAAAAGGATTCTGTACCCCAGATATACTTGCAGAGATTAAGTTAACATTTTGTAATATACATGCTTTTTAAAATACATGTATTTACAGTTTCATACATAATTTTTCTGAATCTTTATGGATTTATGAAACTCTGTGTAATACTTAGAATAGACTAAAACACAAACTTTGCTTACAGCCTTTAAGGAATTGTTACGGTTCGGTAGATAAATCCGGAAACTTCAGGCTTTCACTCAGTTCATTATCAAACTCCTTACCCATGAACGTACTACTTCACAGGCTTTGGGTATACCCTACATTTGCTGGATTCAGGCAGGTAATAAAAACTTACTTACTGTATTTGATTTGACATATGATGATGTTGGTTGATGACAGGTAATATTATTGTGCATGGATTGAGTATATAAGTTTGTAAAACTTCTATTTTTCTATTGTCTTTACATTGTAATGCTGTTCTGGACAAAAACACCTAAATAAATGTGAATTAGACCCGTGACTGACTAAAATACTTACGGTTCAGGTGTGTACATTGGCTTTGATGAATGCCGTATGTACTGGGTAGAATGGAATACTCTGAAGGCTAGACCGGCCAAGAAATCCCGAGAAGACAGCAGACCAGCTACAGGTCTCAGACAAAAACCAGTACAAGCTTTGAAAGGAGAGAAAAAAAAAGAAAGCAGAGGTTCATGACACAAAAAACAAACTAATATTCAAAACATTTTTCTGCTGTGATAAGTTTTAACAGTGTATATGTATTGAATCATTTCATCATAGTCATGTTCAAATAACAAGCTATTTCAACATCTAGAAATGTATCAGAAAATTTTTTTTCAGCAGCAGTCCACTGACATTTCCTTTTCAGTGACACAGTCTGTAACCAAAATTAATAAAAACAGCAAAAATCTGTTTTAACTGCAAACTCACTTACAGTGGATGCATTTTTTAGATTAAACTGAACCTGCCTACTCAGGCAATGAAACAGAAATGTCCCAAAGGAAATAAAAACAGATTTTGGACTTGGTCTTCCATATACTTCATACGTATCATTCTTTTATTCTTCAAGCCTGAGAAGATAGCTATTTGAGAAACTCCTCTGATATTGGAGTTTGATGTTTGGATCCACTGGAAAGTCTTTCATCTTAAGTGGTAAGTCATGATGGCCTCTAAGAAGGTCATATTATTGTGAGGTAGGCAACGTCACTCCAATGGAACTTAATAGGGAGTCGTACGCTACAGGCTGTTGAGAGGTCAAGTCAAGGGAAGGGAAAAAAAAGACCTTGGAAATTAAGTGCAACATTTATATGGATATTTTCTAGACATCACCAAACAGATCCATAGCCAGTGATCAAGCCTATCATTATTAGACATTGATAGTCTTGAATGTTATTTTATTTATTTTTATTGCATATATATATATATATATATATATATATATATATATATATATATATATATATGGGTCTACTTGAAAACACCAACATGCAAAACACCGACGACGAGAACACTGAGAATGGAAGATCGACAACTGAGATGACCGACAGTTTAAAAGCCAATGCTGAGAACATCGACATGTTAAGGTAAGTGTGTGCGATAGTGACAGACTTTAGGGTTAGGGGCGGGTTAAGTGAGTTAGGGTTAGGGTGCAGGTAAGGTAAGCGTGCGATAGTGACAGACTTTAGGGTTGGGGGGTTAAGTGAGTTAGCGGTAGGGCTCAGGTTAGGTGAGTGTGCGATAGTGATGGACGTTAGGGTTAAGGTTTGGGTTAAGGTTAGTGCATAGATAGTTGTGTATGTAAGGTTTAGTGTAGGTTTGTAAGTTTTTTGTTGTGATTGCGTTGTGTGTGTGTTTTCTGGAAAAGGTATTTGTTTTGTTTTGTTGATTGTCGGGATTGTGGTTTGTCGGGCATGTGAAGTTTCATGCTTTTAAACTGTCGGTCATCTCATTTGCCGATCTTCCGGTCTCAGTGTTCTCGTCTTCTATGTTTTGCGTGTCGGTGTTTTAAAGTAGACCCATATATACATATATATATATATATATATATATATATATATATATATATGTGTGTGTGTGTGTGTGTGTGTGTGTATGTTTTGAAAACTGAGTGTGTGTTAATGGGGTGAGTCTACTTTCAACATTTTCAGCAAAATGCTTGAGTGCAAACACAATGCTTTAAAAAAGAAAATTTCAGTTAATGATGATGAATCATACAGTAAAGAATAACATACTAGTACATAATGAGAACAGATACAATTTAATACAGGTGTGGACATGTTAGTACAACCTAACAGTGACAAATTTCACTACAAAGCAGGATTAAATGACTGCAGTCTTAACTTTTCTTGTTTTTTGTAGTTTTGTTTATGTAAGGAAAGGAAACTGATGCAGAAATCACTACAAATTTTTATATCAAGTATGAATCTAAGATTATAAAAAGACTGAGATTAAGCGTGTATGAAAGATGTGAAGGTGAACTGAGAATTGGGGTAAAGATGTGGGAAACAAAATTAAAACAATGTATAATAACGCTATTTTGCAGAAACAGGGATATTTAGACTAGAAGGCACAATCGTAGGCACATGATAGTAAAGGCTTGGCAGGAGGGAGATTGTACTCCACAGAAGATGGAATGGCATTAATACTGATATAGAATAGGACATTGCATTAAAAGCCCATTTGATCTGCATATGTAGAGAGTTTGTCTACATTATGCCAGAGACTGACACATGCACAAGTATACAAAAGCCTTATATGTGATTGTGATGTGTAGGCAGACATATTTTTTAATACATGGTAGGGGTTGGTTCAGTTTTTTTTTTATTTTTTTTAAGAAGCCAGGCATATAGATTATAGGGAAATGATTAATGCCAGTTTAGTTACTAAACTTAAAACATCATAGAAATGATTTTCTTTGAACCAATATAGCAAAGATTTATGCATATCTAATTATATATTTATTCTAATCAGACCTCAGAAGTGCATTTTATGAGACAGCAATTGAAAATAAAATAGTATGGCTAGACCTCTGAACATAATGTTGGATTAATCTAAGCTTAAATGTATAATTATTCTGAGGTAGTCAGTTCAAATGGCAAAACTCTCGAGGGCACAGAAAACAGGAAACCATTTTTTTTTTCTGGGTGACAAGCTCTCTAGCACTGAGTGTTAAGTGTGTAAGCCCCATGGTCCTGATCTCTATACATACTACCTACAAGGTCATAAAAACTAAGAAAAAAATGAAAAGTGTGAAAATTACGAACAACAAATAAGCACACTATGTTGGACTAGCCAATGCTAATGCACTATGTCAAAAATCCGAAAAAGACAACCTTCCTGTTTTGACATTTTAAGGACTTGACTGAGTAGGATCTAACAAAGCATATCTTTCTCATAATGTTACATGTCAATACAACAACCCTTTGTCACTAGTCCCTAGAATGGGATTATCCACACTTCCCTATCAGTGACACCTACTAACTACAGAAATGCAATGGCAGATCAAGAAATATGGGATGTGTTTGATATACAGCAGTGTGTAATATCATCTTGACACCCTGCAGATCAATGTCTGAATATCAAACACACTCAGACTGACACATTCTGCGCATGCTTAGAGGATTACCCTGGATTGGAGTAAACCAATGGCAAGTGAAAATCACAAAATACTAGGCAAAGGGACATTTTGTGTGGGGACTGCTCCCACTATATCCTTTGATAATTATATATACTAACTTAGAGATCGCTCAATCTCCAGAAAAGGAAATATTCTCCTACTCAGACCTGTCAACCCCCTCTCTGTGTCGGCCAAATGGTATCGACCTACAGTATATGTCAGGAAACTGTACATTTGATACAGTGTCCTACACTCATATATATATATATATATATATATATATATATATATATATATAGGTCTACTTTATATGATTGACATTTCAAAAAGCCAAAGACTATATGGCCGAGACCATATAATCGACTTTTGAAATATCGGTCATGCGGAATGGTCATCTCTATACAAGTGCGGAATGGAAAGATTTCCCTCTTCTGCACTATAGTGTGATCTCAGAGTTGGTATATTTAAGTTTTGGGGGGTGGGGGGGCTTGCTACCAATGTTAAGGTTAGTGAATGTTGTGTTTATTCTTTTTTTTTAACATGATCGGCATTTCAAAAGTTGATCATATGGTCTTGGCGATATGGTCTTCGGCTTTTTGAAATGTCGATCATGTAAAGTAGACACACACACACACACACACACACACACACACACACATATATATA
>NC_056745.1:270917627-270950127 GCF_019279795.1 Protopterus annectens | reverse complement strand
GCTTTTATTTCTATATATGTACAGGCAATGATTCCCTCTGTTTGGTATTTTCTCTTTTCTATAAAATTGTATAACTCTGGAGTTATTACACAGGACTTTCTCTCATGGAAAAAAAATATTTTTAATGAGTTTCCCATCTGTGTTTTTGTCTGTATCATGTTTCCATAATTTTTAATTAGATAAAATGTTTCTTTCAGTGAAATGGTCTTCAACCATTTTGACTAGGTGAGTAATCTTTAGATGAAATTGTCATTCAACCAAGTGTTTTGTTATCATATTACGAAAAAAAGAATTGCAGAGCCAGCAAACCGTGACAGAAAGGTTTATTTAAAATGAATAGGAGAACAAAACAGACCGGTTTCGGCTATAAGTTTATCAAGCCTTCATCAGTGCAATGAATTACAGTTGCAAACATTCTCCTTTTATAATATAACACCACTAGAGGCTGAATAAGTGAATTACTTCAATTAGTCCATTCCATTAAAAATATTCATTAAGTCCTGGTGAAAATAAAGCACCCAGTTTAATTATCCATTTTTTCTCTTTGTTGTTCAACAATTGATGCAAGCCTGATTTACTACTTCTATTACCTTGTATTTTATCAATAACCATGAAACTAAAAACTGCATTATGGTGTTTCTCAGTGTGTGTTTATACAGAGCATTTGTTGGTTTCTTGACCCTGATGTCACTTAAATGTTCTGAAATTCTAAATTTGACTGGTCTTGAGGTCTGTCCGACATAAAAAGCAGAGCAGCTATAGGTGGCCATATAAATAAGCCAATCTGATTGCAAAAAATGAGATACTAAACACTTGCCCAGTATTTTTACTAGTAAACTGTTGAGTCTTCAACATCCTTTCGCAGTGGGTACAGTGACCATAGGGAAAACATCCCTTTAAAACCCGACCTTGTAGTGTTGTTTGTGTTAGGTTCATATCGGTTTTCTACACATGTTTATAGTGACTCATGTATGAACCAAGATTGTTGTCCCTTCTAAAAGAAAAATGATATATGTCATCCAAAATCTCACATAACCAAGTATCAGCTAATAAGATATTCCAGTGCCTGCGGACACTTTTAAGTAGGGCATCTGTATTTCTACCATAAGTAGTAACTAATCTAATTTGTGAATTGTTGTCTGATGTTTTGTCCCTGTATTAAAGCAGATTGTTCCTATCCGGGTTGGACGCCCAATGTTTAGCCTGGTAGATATCCCCTCTCCTGTAGCCCCTATTCCTGAATCTCATAGCTAAATCTTCCTCATGAAAATGATAAGTAGTCGTATCTGAACATATCCTTTTGATACGTAAAAACTGTGACTTTGGAATGTTTTTACATATGTGAGGAGGATGAAAGCTGGTAGCATGGAGTAAGGAGTTGAACTGGGGGTGTTATATTACACACACACACTTATTTTTCCATTTCCCTCTCTATCTCACACACACACACACACACACACACACACACACACACACACACACACACACACACACATACACACACACACACACATATGGGAGAGCTGACTAAGGTTGAAACTTTGTTTGGTCGACATCTGTTTAGTCGACAAAATTTGGTCAACTAAGCAGAATGTCAACAGGTGTGTGAGACTGACAATCCCTTGGCAGAGGAGTATACCCTTAGAATATGTAAATAATTAGCAGGGGGTGTGGGAGCTAAAATGATGCTCTCTGTCTCTCTCTCTCTCTCTCTTTTTTATATATATTATATATATATATTTTGCAATATCTCAGTAACTGCTCAAGTTGCACACATACTGTCAGCAGCATTTTGTTCACTCAGCTGAGAGCTTCCATACAAGGGGATCAGCTCTGTTTGTGCTACTTGATTATCAAGATATTTAGAAAAAAAAACATGAACTGTATGGCAGTAGAAATAAATATTATATGAGCATCAATTAATATATTTTTTACCTTCACTAGACAGAGGTCAAATATCAATACTGCTACATCTGCCATTAGGTAAGCTTTAAGGTGAAATCATTTAATTGTTTGTATGTAGCAAGATTTTGAAATTATTAATTTATATATGGACAAGCAATATCTGACACCTAGAGGTATCAGTAGGATGTAACTGCAGAAACACCTGGAGGCATCACTCTGCTGAAGTGAATTAAAGTAGAACTCCACGCAAATGTGAAGTTTTTCCTTCCAAATAGTGATTTTCCTTCACTGTGGCCCAGCACTAAAAGTGATACATACAGAAAAATCACCATTTGATAATTATTGCCTTCATTTTGTGATTAAACTTGTTTCTGTTTGCCTTTTTTGTGAAATCTTCAAAACACCATAAATAAGGATCAGCTTCGCAGCAAGGCCATTCACCTCTTCAAATTTATTATTCTGATACCTCGGCCTTTCGCCTTTTAGGAATAACTTATACATACAAAATGGTCAAATTTATGGTGGTTGTTTATACTTTTTGTGAAATCTTGCATTTTCTTTTCCCGATTTTATCTCATTAACTCTTACATCATGATGGTTAGGTGTGACATAGTAATTAGATTTGGTCACTGATTCTTACTATAGACCCATTAAGAATAATGGCTCTTTAGCATGGGTATTTAAATATGCATTACCAGCATGGCTAGATCCAGCACAAGGTGACTTAGGCAGTTGTCTAAGGCCTGGTGCTGGCTGGGAGGTCTGGACAGACTGTAAAAAAATACTGTTCTTAGTGCTACAATCTGAAAAATAATAAAAAAAATAAATAAAAAATGGTACCATCCAAATGGAAGATTCAAATCACAGGTTTTCCATAAACACCTACACTCAGACTTTCATTCAAGCATCAGCATTGCACACGTGCAAAACACTGAAGCATGTTTGTCCTCCTGAGTGGGAGATTTGAAGCAGTGAAGTACTGCCCTGTTTGTGAGAGGAGGTATTGTGTTGAACAGGAGAAGCTGTGAATAAGGATTGAACTGGAGAAGCTGTGTATGGAGATATTTAAGTGGAAAATTTGAAGTGGAGAGATTGAATATTTGTGTTGCTGGAGAGAAATTGGGATATTTGAAGCAGTGTCTAGTAATTTGATGGAAAAGAGTCATATTTTACAGGCTGTGTGTGTGTGTGTGTGTGTGTGTGTGTGTGTGTGTGTGTGTGTGTGTACTCCAGAAAGATGGATTACAGCAACTTATGATTGCCTCTAGAGGATCTGCCTACTCTACAATTGCCTCCTATAACTTACAGAAAATTCAGGTAAGAGCAGGGGATTACAATTTGAATGTCATAGTCAGTGCTCAGAAAATGCATATTTTTTAATCCACTAAAGCCCCAGGAGCACTGTTTGGTTAAGTGACTTGCTCAAAATCACACTGTAAGCAAACGGAGCTGGGAAGAATCAAACTTTGCACCAGTGACTACGGGAAGGAGCTCATTAAGAGTTTAGACCCTTAGTTCACTGAACTAACTGTCAAACATTTCATAAGCTCTTCATTTTCTCATAAATTGCTGAGTATGACAGTCAGTCAGTAATGCTAGTCATTAGGGATTTACACTTACTGCTCAAAGAAAGCATCTTACGTTTATTGGAGTTGCCTGGCACGTAAGGCTCTAAGCTATTAGTAAACTACTTCCTGTAATGAAAAATACAGGGTTTGTATCCTTCCACATCTGTTTTCCTATTGTGTGCTTTTGATCAAGGCAGTCAGGTAGTGTTGCTCTGTCATCCTTGAAAGGGGACACTTTCTATAGTGAGTTTATTTATCTGTTTAGCATACAGATAAAAAAGAAATTATATTTAAAATGTGTGCCCTTGTCCTCTCGTTATTTTTGACTTTGTCTAGAATTCTTGAGCAAAGAGGCCGAGAGGTATTTTTGTCTATTCCTTGTAAAATTTATGACTCTATGACAAACTGCTGGGGATTTTAGTCATTAAATAATGCCAAGCATGAAATTATATTTAAATGGTCTTTTTCTAGTTTCATCACTTTTGGAGGGACGTCCAGTTGCAACGTCACTATTGTCCCACATGTTCCACTTTTGCTAAACTGTCTTCACCTATATATATATATATATATATATATACTATAAGGTCTACTGCATATGATCAACATTTTCAAAGCTAAGACTATGGCACAAAGAACCATATAATCGGCACAGAAGAAATATCGACCATCTTGGAATGAGCATCTCGTTACAGTCTTGAATAGAAAGAGTTCCCTCTTCCACACTGTAGTGTAATCTCAGAGTTGGTATATTTTGGTTTTTGGGGTGGAGACGCTACCAATGTTAAGGTTAGTGAAGATATTTTGTGTTTATTCTTTTTTTAGCATGATCGGCATTTCAAAGTTGATCATATGGTCTTGGCGATATGGTCTTGGGCTTTTTGAAATGTCGATCATGTAAAACAAACCATGTACACACACACACACACACACACACACACACACACACACATATATATATATCTATATATATATATATATATATATATATATATATATATATATATATATATATAAGGATCCACTTTATGTTTGAGAAATGCTGAAATCCCAAATTTATTTAGAATCTAAACTCAAAAACTTGAAATAACTTGAACCTCACAGAAATGCCGGTATCAGAATGCCCGAAAACCCGTGCTTTCGCGGTGTCTTTTTCGAGCGCTTTATAGCCTCACCTCTACCAAAACACCTGGCCCAGTGTATATAACACACTCAGTAGTAAAACCTAACAGCAAACATACTTATTACTACATAAGCACTGTAGTCACACATTTGTAAAATCCTCACAATAGTCTTCAGAACTGTGGTGGTATATTCCTCCCTATATTTACTGTATACTCTCAAATTTAACGTATATGCCTCTCAGCACCCCTATACACCATTTTGGTATTAATTGGACACCAATAGTGAGCAGGTCAATAACAAATCCACCCTATCCTGTTTCCCCTCCTAATGTCTACATCCAAGACAGACAGGTCAGTTGCACTTCGGTGCACAATAAACATTTTGAGCACTGGTTGCCCAGGCTTCAACAGAATTCATGGGTTCAGGGGCAGAAAAAGTGTATTCAGTTTTGCACATACCAAAACCCTACTGGGAAGGGGCATGTGACTGCAGCAGTTCTGGTGGTGAAAATACCTCTTGGCCCAACACATACCAGTCCCAAAATACTTAATTAATTTCCCTCTGGAGGTACCACCTTCAAGTCCATGCCTGTGGCATCCATGCAGAAATACTGGTGCCAGGCACAGTCAGTGGCCTGGTTTCAGCCTCAGTGCTCAGGAGGTCCATGTATGGACATATGAATAGAACATCCAAAGCTGGCCAAATGCTGGCATGGCTGAGGTCGGTACAGGTTGTTGTTCACTGTTCTTCAAACCTGGCTCTTTCAATGTGTCGCCAGATGCATCTGGCTCCGTTTTAACGAGGAACCATCCACTCTTACTGGAATAGTCGGGATATTGGGAATGCGTAGATTGAGGGGCTAGCCCTCACTGTTGAACTATAGCTTTCTACTTCTTCCCTTCCCTTGCTGTAACCAATGATCTCCTGGTCAGCAGATCAGGACCCACATCTATGGGCGGTAGATGCTGGTAATGTCTATCCCACCAAGTAGGCTGTAAGAGATCTCTGCAGACAAGGGCAGCCCCTGTGCTGATTTCCAGCACACATGCTGCATCTCCAGCTTTGTTGGGTCACCACCATGTGGTTGTGGTGGCTGGCGTACACATCCTTTTCACCAGGCGGGTATGGGCTGCTCAATCACCCTACGCACATTTGTCCAGCCTTCCACTTGCCCAGCACCAGTAGTGTCTGTTTCAAGCCCTTCTTCTCTCAGGCCGGTGGAGCATATCTGTCTATGATCATAGTTTTGCCTTTCTGTGACACGCGGTTTCCCACACGGCACCTATACTTTACTGGGTGAGGAAAGCAGGGGCACCATTGTAGTTTGGTGCAATGTACATCCTGTTACGGATGTACTGCCAGTTTTTTAAGTGTTTTTACCCGGGCTTCTAAAGTATAAATAATTGAACTCAGGTTTGTGTGTGGATTCAATTTAGGGATTCTAAAATACTAGGTACAGGTTTTCTGTGTTTGAGAAATTACAAAGATGGATCTCATATATGCTTCTTATATATATATATATATATATATATATATATATATATATATACTCTTTATGTATATATATATAAAATATGTACACACACACACATACACACATATATATATATATATATTGAATGTCAGAACATCAAGACCACAATATCGCCCGCTTCAAAACACTGGATCCTGAAAAATCAAAACCAGGAAAATAATGGAAACATAGTTTATCTATTTCTCCTTCTTCACTTTGCGGGAAACACCCCACCATCCCCACTCTGCAATTAAATATACCAACTTTCTCAAGCTTGCACTAAAGAAAAGAAAATATTCTAGTGATCAATATATAGTAAAAGCGCCAACTTAACCTTACTACTTGCTTAGAACTGGGAATACTTAACTGTAAAGTTTTGTTCTAAATCCAAAAATACAGCTAAAATCAAACAACTTCTGTTTGTTTTTAAACTTACATATACCGAGACTTCCCCAAACACAGTAAAAATCAACTTGACATCAAATAACCACCATATTTTTCTTACCGAGGCTCACCTGAAACCTAGTAAAGCCAATAGCTTGCACACTCAATCATTTACACCCTATCAGTTTTTTACTTACAGTTCAATGATTATTCACGGTGTGACCTTCTGAACTTCCGTAATAGTGTGGATTTTCGTTATTGGTGTGAGGTCTCGATGTTCTGATGTTTAAACTTATTTTGGAAATCACCGTTATTTTACGGTTGATCCGCCACATATATATGCATATATATATATATATATATATATATATACACACACACACACAAAGCACACACACACACACACACATGCTGTTATATATACGAAGGTGGATATAAAAAGTGTAACACCACACCCCCTGTTAAAATGCCAGATTTTTGTGATATAAAAATGAGGACACACAGCCGATCATTTCAAAACTTTTCCATGTTTAATGTGACATATAACTTTCTGTATACAGATTCAATTCAGAAAAACAAACAAATCTGTTGGGGAAAAAATAATAAAAAACAGCCGCAATTGTTTTGGTTGCATAAGTGTGCACACCCTTAAACTAATACTTTGTTGGAAGTACCTTTTGATTTAATTACAGCATTACACAAAAGTAAATAGTGTGGAGAAGGAAAATAGCCAGGGAATTGATTATGCGCTGAAACTTGTACCAAGAATCCCTCAGGGCTGCAATAGCCTACTACCAACCTATGAACCTATGAACCTAAGTATTAGTTTAAGGAATTGTGCACACTTATGCAGCCAACTTATTGCACATTTTTATTTTTTATATTTATTCCCCTAACCAGATTTGTTTGTTTTCAATTGACTTGTACTAGGTTATAGGTTTACATATTAGGTGGGAAAATTTTTGAAACATTGTTGTGGTCTCATTTTTTTCTACACAAACTTACCCAGCATTTTAACAGGGTGTGTGAACTTTTATATCCGGTGTGTGTTATTACGTGTGCGGCAGCGTGTGTGTGTGTTGTGTAATAATAACTTAACACCTGTAACCCGCCATACCATATATATATATATATACAGACTTACACATGTGAATCTACCTCTTTATCACACACACACACACATATATATATACACATATATCACGTATATATATATATATATATATATATATATATATATAGTTCACTTCATATGATTGAAGAAACACTTAACATCTAAATTCAAACAAGCGGGGGATGAAATGATTGAAATCCAAGAGCATCTAAAAAAACTCCTTAACTTTTGAATCTCAAAAACATTGAAAACTACAAACAACTATAAATAACATCCCACGGAAGCTGTTTTCGTTTATGCGGAAATGACCCACACCCCACATGTAATTAATTATACCAACTCGAGGTCCACACTACAGTGGGGTTGCGATAACATTTTCCCCCACTGTAGTGCGACCCTTGAGTTACATAAAAGTAGTAAAACCTCTGTGGGATGTTATTTTATAGTTTTGAAGTTTTCAGTGTTTTTGAATTCGATATTATGAGTTTTAGATGTTTTGAGTTTTAGATATTATTAGTTTAGATGTTGTGAATTTGAATGTTATGTGGGTTTTCGATGTTTTCAAGTGGGACATGGAGTATATATATATATATATATATATATATATATATATATTCTGCTGGCTATACTGGGGTCTACTTTAGAGACTGGATCTCAAATCTTCAGTATATTTAATGCAGAGGAGCAAGCCTCTCTGCACCCCTCATGTGGTTTTAACAAAGTCAACTCTCTTCCTTTTTTGTCAACCATTTTCTGCCTTTTGACAATAAGGGTTAGCCTGACAAGGTTGTGAGGGTTGTAGGAGATATTTTCCTAGTATTCTGTGAACTTCATGTTGGAATGTAGTATGGGGTGTAGGAGATGCAGGGGACACCCCCCAAAACGTGGTTTTGTTGTATTTTTCAGGGTTGCTGTATTTTGTACAGATGATCATTTGAGATCAATGTTTTTAATTTTCCCAGGTTAGTTGTTTTCTGGGAAGCAGAATCAACTTCCATACCCTATATATATATATATATATATATATATATATATATATATATCTCAAAACTTTTCTCTTCATATACCGCCTTGCCGCTATCTAATGACAATAATATTGTGTGTGTGTGTGTGTGTGCATATCAAAGATAAATATGCTGTATGCCACACACTACATACGCTCTGCCTTTACACACATACACACACACACACACACACACACCTGCACACACACACGCGCATATGCACGGCTGTCTGTGGCCCCAGGCCATTTCGCCCATAAAAGCTCACCCGATCAAAGTAACGCTGTCTGTGTGGCCAATGACCTAATAAACTGTGTGTGTGTGTGTGTGTGTGTGTGTGTGTGTGTGTGTGTGTGTGTGTATGTTTGTGTGTAATAATATGTGTGTGTATGTGTGTGTGTGTGTGTTTGTGTGTGTGTGTATATAAGAAAGAAGCTTCATAACCAGGTACCTATATTTCTATATATGTGTGTGTGTGTGTGTGTGTGTGTATGTGTGTGTGTGTGTGTGTGTGTGTGTGTGTGTGTGGGCAGCTATGTAAGGTGCTTTTATTTCTATAATATTATTACAGGCAGTGATTCCCTCTATTTGTGTTTTCTCTTTATAAAATTATATATCTTTAAGGTTATTACACAGGACTTTCTCTCATGGAAAAAAAATATTTTTAATGGGTTTCCATCTGTGTTTTATCATATGGCACCATAATTTTTCAATTAGATGGAAATGTTTCTTTCAGTGAAATGGTCTTCAACTATTCATTTTTGACACAGGTGGTAATCTTTAGATGAAATTCATTCAACCAAGTGTTTTTGCTCATATTACGAAAAAAAAGAATTGCAGAGCCAGCAAACTGTTAAGAAAAGGTTTGTTTAAAATGAATAGGAGAACAAAAACAGACCCGGTTTTACGACTATAAGTTTTATCAGAAACTGCCATCAATTGATAGTTACGGTTGCAAACACATTCTCGCACATAATATAACACCATAGAGGCTGGTGCGTGAATTAGCTTTAATTGGTCATTCCATTAAAATATTCATTAAGTCCTGGTGAAAATAAAAGCACCCAGTTTAATTATCCATTTTTCTTTTGTTTGTTCAACAATTGATACAAACCCGATTTACTACTTGATTGCCCTGTATTTATCAATAACCATGAAACTAAAAACTTTGCATTATGGTGTTTCTCGAGTGTGTGTGTTTATACAGAGCATTTGTTGGTTTCTTGACCTGATGCCATAAAATGTTCTAAAATTAAATTTGACTGATCTTGGTCTGTCAAACATAAAAATGACTATGGTGGCCATATAAATAAGCCAATCTGATTTAAAGTAAGAGATACTAAACACGCAGTGGGCTTTTACACTAATGCTTCATTTAGTCTTCAACATCCTTTACATGATGGGTACAGTATTACATGGAAAACATCCCCTTTAAAAACCCGACCTTGTGGTGTTGTTTTGTGTTAGGTTCATACTCGGTTTTCTACACACTGTTTATGGTGACTCATGCTGAACCAAGATTGTTGTCCTTCTAAAGAAAAGCTGATAACGCTGTCATCCAAGGCCTCACATAACAGTATCAGCTAATAAGATATTCCAGTACCTGCGGACACTTTTCAAGTGGGAGCATCATATTTCTACATAAGTAGTAAACGATATTGTTGTCTGATGTTTTGCATCCCTGTATTAAACAGATTGTTCCTATCCAGAGTGTTGGGCGTAATGTTTAGCCTGGTAGATATCCCTGCCACAGCCCCTAATCCTGAATCTCATAACTAAATCTCCTCGCGTAATAAATGGTACGTATCTGAACACTCACTTTTGAATGCAGTAAAACTGTATGACTTTGATGTTTTTTACATATATGAGAAGGGATGGCTAGTAGCATAAATTGAGGAGATGAACTGGGGTGTTGTATTTACACTTATTTTCCATTTCCTCTCTATCTCACACACACACACACACACACACACACACACACACACACACACATACACACACACACATATGGGAGGCTGACTAAGAGTTGAAACTTTGTTTGGTGGGCATCTGTTTGTAATCGACAAAATTTGGTCAACTAAGCAGATATTAACAGGTTTGTGAGACTGAGCAGTCCTTGGCAGAGGAGTATACTTAGAATATATAAATAGTGCTTGAGGTGTGGAGCTAAAATGATGTCTCTGTCTCTCTCTCTCTCTCTCTTTTATATATATTATATATATATTTTGTCAACTACTCCAAGTTACTTTTACTGTCACATTTTGTTCACTCAACTGAGCTTCCACTTAGAGGATCAATTTGTGCTCTTCCGGTTATCAGATATTTAGAAAAAAAAAAAACTATTAGAAACTGTAGTGCCAAGGTAAAGGAAATAATATTATAACAGGCATCAATTAATATATTTTTTTGAACAGAGGTCAATATCAGTCTGCTGCATCTGCCATTGATGGCTTTTCAAGGGTGAAATAATTTAATTGTTTGTATGTGGCAGTTTTGAAATTATTAGATTTATATGGCAGTTGACAATATCGACACCTAGAGGTATCAGTAGGATGTAACTGCAAACACCTGGAGCATCACTCTTTGCAAGTGAATTAAGTGGGAACTCACATAAATGTGAGTTTTCCTTCCAAATAGTGATTTTCCTTCATGGCCCTGTACTAAAAGTGATCACTGAAAATCACCATTGATAGTGTACCTTCATTTTGTGGTCAAAGCTTTGTTTCTGTGTTTGCACATGAAATCTTCAAAAACACCATAAATAAGGATCGAAAACTTCGCCGTGAGCCATTTCTACCTCTTCAAATTTATTATTCTGATACCTACGACACTTTACTTTTAGAATAACCACATACAAAATGGTCAAATTTATGGTCGGATTTGCATTTTATACTTTTGTGAAATCTTTTCGATTTTATCTCATTAACTTTCTGTCCTTGTGATGGATTTAGGTGTGACATAATCAAATAGATTTGGTCACTGATTCTTCCTATGAACGTAAGAATAATGGCTCTTTAGCATAAGGCCATATGCATTTGGCATGGCTAGATCCCAAGCACCAGGGCAGGCAGGCAGTTTGTCTAGGCCTGGTGGCAAAGCTACAAATCTGGACCAGACTGTAAATACTGTTCTTAGTCGCTTACAATCAGAAAAAATAATGAAAAAATAAATAAAAATGGTTTCATCAAATATGGAAGGTCGATCTGGAGTTTTCCATAAACACCTACCTCAGACTTTCATTCAAGCATCAGCATTATACCCACGTGCAAGGCTTTTTGAAACATGTTTGTCCTCCTGAGTGGGAGATTTGAAGGCGGCTTGATACTACTTGTTTGTGAGGAGGAGGTATTGTGTTGAACAGAATCTGTGAATAAGGTTAGACAGAAACATATGGAATGTTTAAGTGAAATTTGAGTGGAATTGAATATTTGGCCAATGCTGGAGAAACTAGGATATTTAAAGCAGTGTCTAGTAATTTGATGGAAAAGTCACATATTTTACGGGCTGTGTGTGTGTTGTGTGTGTGTGGTAATAAACGTGTGTGCTCAGAAAGATGGATTACACTTAACTTATGATTGCCTCTAGAATCTGCCTACTCTCTGTGTTACTCCTAACGCTTACAGAAAATTCCAGTGGAAGCAGGGATTTGTTTAGATATATAGTCAGTGCTCAGAAAATACATATTTTTAATCACTAAGCCCAGGCACTGTTTCGGATTTAAGTGACTTGCTCCAAAATCACTTGTAAGCAAGCAGACTGGAAGAATGGGCACCAGTGACTACAGGAGCTCATTAAGAGTTTAGACCCTTGATTTTTCAGAACTAACTACCCACCTCCAGAAAAGACACACTTCAGCTCTTCATTTTCTCTCATAAATTCAGGTAGCATTCAGTCAGTAATCACTAGTCATTAGGGATTTACACCACTGCTCAAAAGCATCTTTCCATTTATTGATTTGTACAACACACATCAGGCTCTAAACTATTGGTGGCTTTTTATATAAACCAGGGTTTGGCATCCTTATCCTGACTTTCCTGACTGCGTGGCAATCAAGGCAGTCGAATTAGTGTTGCTTTCTGTGTCCTTGAAGGGGACACTTTCTATAGTGGGGATTTTATTTATCTGTTTGCTTACAGATAAAAGAATCTATATTTAAAATGACACCACATCCTGCAGTGTTTTGACTTTGTCTGATTCTTGAGCAAGGGCAGGAGGTATTTTGTCTATTCATGGCAAATTCTGTGGCTCTGCCAGTGACTGCAGGTTGATCTGTTGACCAGTACCAGCATGAATTTCAGACTTTTGTATGCCTCAGTAACACTAATGGTTTCATTTTTGTTTAACAACTTTTAAGAATATGGAAAACATTAAAATATGTTCCTGATTTTGGGTCTTTGTCACAGATTTTCAGGATACTAAGTTGAGAAGCCAGAAGGCTTTGCTATGGGTTCCTGTATGAGACTTTGACAGCAGTGAACCCAAATGCATCTCGGCCCCATTATTTTATGAATGTATTCATTCCTTGTTCTCAAGAAGATATGAGCTGTACAGTCAGCCGTGGGGTGGCGACTGATAGTTGTGTGTATATTAGTATAAATACTCAGTCTTTGGCCCAAATAGTTATGAAAAGAAGGAACTGATTGCGGCTAAACCGGAGATCAAACGCCAGCAGCATATGTTCTCGTGTGCTATCTTTGGTTTCCTGTTCTTTACTGTTGACAGTTTATTTTGTTATTTGATTGTGAATAAACTGGACATGACATCTAAGAGTTTAATGTTAATGTTTTAACTGTGTGGGAGCCATTTAACCTTCCTTTTTTGCAGGCCTGCCTGGTGTGAAATGCACTGTGTCTGGCATTTCTGTGATCTGTTTAAGCCCGTAAAAGAAAGGAATTCCCACAACAGTAATTTGTCTGCTATGTAACTCTGACCAAGTCATTTTACTGTGCTCTAGAGCTGCCTGTAATGGTTCACTTGCTTCAGTGAGCTGTCCCGAGCTGTTAACCAGTGGTGTCCATCTGACTTTTGAATTCCTGTACCCTTCCATAAGACTCTAATTAATGCTTCACTACTTACCCCGTTTGACTATGAGTCAGCACTTCTTGTAGTTTAATGGGCTGTCAGATTCATTTCAATAAATGTAGTTTCAAGGAAGGAGTTGTTTACTATTGCTCATGTTAGGAGCTATTTTTCCTTGTGCGGTGACTTGTTTCCTTGACTATCAGTGTTTTGCTGTACAATTTGAAATAATAGTTTTAAATAAAATCAAATACTGTGATCATTGGTTGAAGTCAAAAGAACGAAATAGTATATTACTGATGGGTTTGCAACTTAATTATTTATAGTATTTGTGGACGAACAATGATATTAGAGTACTGAGTATGGTTGAATTGGAGTCAGTCCATTACCCTGTGCTTGGAAACTCCATACAAGCACGTTGTTCTACTGTATCAGTCACAGATCACTAGTATCACACAGATAAAAAGTCTTGCCTGGGCCCTAGGTTTTACAAGGTTTGAGGAAAAAGTAATGATTTCAAGCTTAGTTTTCAGATATAAATGTGCAAGAAAGAATGCTGATGCGTGCTTCTTTTTCTTCACAAGTTAATGTCTACTTACTTTAACCGGCTGGAATGACACAAAGAAGAAAAAAATATTTTCAAATACCATGGTTTCTGTCAATGTCGGTTGTATTTTTTTCTACACTGCATTTATGTAAATGTTAATCTTTTCTTTTGTAGAGATAGTTATGGTGATTTTACATTATATGAAGTGTTTCGTCAAACGTTCATTGAGATGGAAAGGATGATTATTTATTTAGTTAGTTTAACATTTGTGTGCTAGGAAAGTCTGACTGGGACACATGCATTTCAATGCAGGCTACAGGGGAGAAAGCATGAATAGATGTCTTTGGCGGTGTGGGGAGGGGCAGACACCAGGAGAGAGCAAATGCAGGAGACGGCGACTCCACACAGGAAATCACTAGCTGAGAATCGAAGGAGAACATAACAAGTCAGCTCAGTCTAGTAACACTCTTAATCAGAGGGTCAGATTTCTCACTCTGGGACCTAGTTGAACTTACAGTTTGAAAACAGAGGCTAACTGAGCTTCTTTTATAAAGGCGATATTTCTGATTTTTATTTATAATATGCACCTTGTACCGAAATGAACTAAAAATCAAGGAAACGAGCTGACGGTCAGAGTAAGCTAATGCAGTACTACTGTAAACGGTGGTGAAAAACACAGCAAAAGCGAACTCACCGTCCACGGGGCCCATCTCTGCTTATAAAATGACGTGTGAGGTGAAAAGGCTTGACGCTGCAGAACAAACGGCTTTAATAACCCCTTTTCAGGCAATACTTGGTGGGATAAATCAGAATGATAATAACACATGTGAAACAGGCATTAACTTAATTTCAGGAGAAGGTTCAAAATATGCTGAGCATGCATATTTTCAGTTTTGGGGTGTGGTTCTCCTGTAATGAACAAAAGGTATGGAGGATTTAGTGATGCCATGTTTTATAAAGTGGTCCCAAAGGCTGATCTTTGAGACACCTGAAGATACAAGGGATAATTGAGGGGTAAGTATAGTTTGCTGTAATCACTGTAGCTATGGAAGAAGTGTGCAACTAATATAAACTACCTGGAAAGAATGTAAAGACAGAGATTCGCCTCATATAGCCCTAATCCAAAATACAACTTTTATAGCTCATTGTAGTGAATGCCACTGATCATGAATTACCAAAAATGTTTGTTCTTGGGCCAGGAGAAAGCCAAAAAATAATGATTTTTCCAGGCTAAACTCAGGGACGTTTCTAAATATTACTATAATCCGCCAAGAAGTACTCATTCTGGTGGTGCTCTTGATAGCATTTAATAACTCTCAGTTGAAGCCGTTACTGCAGCTCGATTCTCAGTTAAGTGTCTTCTGTGTGATGACATGCGCTGAATAGGTGTTCATGCCGTTTAGAAGTTTACATGCGTTAGGCCAGCCAGCTTCAACGCTGGAAACTCTACTGCCAATCATTAGTGGACGGAGTTCCGCTGTGGGACTAACACGGAAAAGCGAAGGCGCCAAATCAAGGCACCAATCTGCTTGAAAGATTGGCAGAACATTAGCTTGAGCTCTACAAGACTGGTAAACGCTCTAATGTGGGGTATTATTGACGGCTGCATTTCAGTGTTTACAAGGAGAAAAAAATCAAGTGGGCCAAGAACCAAAATAAGAGGCGGAATCAAGGGGACATTCTATAAAATCAGTGACAGGTGAAGCTGTACTTGTGATAACAACAGGACCAACAACAATTTGAATTTGCACTGGCATGCATTTTATAAAGAGTAGGAGAAGTTATATCGGTCCCCTGCAGTATCCATAAGTTTGTGACAAACATAAGAACTGGAGAAGCTGTGAGTGAATGATTTTAATAAGACATTACAGCACAGCAATGTGCAAAATTAGATCCACCAGACTTATTTACCGCACGGTGGGATACTACTAGAATACTTATACAAATTCTGCAGACGTGACCTCCAGGGCCTTGATATGTACCAAAACTGTAAAAGGACTGCGCCCTTAAATGATCTTCAGTAGCAACCTGATAGGGGACACTGCCTGGGAGTGATGGAGTACGAAACTTCGGTCTATGATGATAGGCAATGGCAACATTTTCACGGTTAACTTGAATGAGTGTCAAACAGAGGTCAAGTAACTGTGGACAGTTTTGTCAATGAAATAATCCATGATTGTTTTTGGACAGTTCTTCGGGAAGAGGTTATTTGAAATGGAAAACTCCCCAAGAAGAAGGATCGGTATTGTTTGATCTTGAACTGTTTCAGGGACCCTAATAGAAGATTCTTGCAACTGTAAAATATTATTCCTTACAAAGTAGCTTAGATGCCTTGGGTGTTGCTCACTAATTCCCTGTGGTGATGTAGTTTAGAACCGATTTTTGTAGGCTGGTACCAGTAGCCTGGATGATCATTAAAGCCTTAGTTCATGCTGTAATCCATTAGACTGAGTGGGATACAGCCCACTTTGTTTCCAAATAAAGTAAGGTTGTTTAGGACTTGAGAAAAGGTATCATTAAAATATTTGGTTGCATCATAAAACGGAAAGTGACAGTTGTAGAGTCATAAACTTTGGAGACTGTCTTGGAACAGGTCACATACAAATGTTTGGCACCTGGAGAATGAAAATAGTGCAGTTATTTGAATTCAACTTTGTCTCTAGACGTGATTTTACAGTACCGAACAGTCCAGGCAGGTGTTGGCTAATAGATGTAGAGCAGAAGGTGAAGCTCCATATGGGTTAATCTGGAGTGGGGCCCTGGCACCTGGAAACCATACTAGCCCTGGTTCTTGCAGTAGTAATTGGGCTGTCTTAAAAGGGACACTGAGGTGAGAATGGATATGGTTGGCGAGTTTACAATTAGGTATTTGTGGGAAATTGTTGTTAACAACTTTGTGGTACTATCAACCCAGCACAGGGTTAAGTGAATGTAAAGGCCATGCAGTTGTGGACTGTGTTTGTTGAACACGATAAGTAGAAAACATTCGTAGTGTAAGGGATGATATGCTTTAATCATAATAAGAAGAGATAAAGAATTAGTCATAAAGGAGGATAGACTAACAGTTCCTTGTGAGCTCTAGTATGGATGAAATGGTACCCAATGGGATATCTTGAGGATTGTAGATGTGATTATATGAGCGTCTTACATGACCAGAAATACTTAAGATTCACAATGCAGGGTAACCTATGAAGAGGTCGAATTTGTTGATCATACACATGTGTGTATGAGTATGACAGTTATGAAAATGTGGAAGAAAGGTCTAGTGAGGTAATTAGTTTATTTTATTCCACATTTGTTTACCAGAGGGTAGTGCTCTGAACATAGAACCCTTAAGCAGGCACAGCCAGAGAGAGATGAAAAATTCACAAGTGGTAAAAACCTAGGTATAGGTGGAGCAAAATAAGATTATAAAGTTAGTTAATTTGAAAGTTCAGTTGAAGACTCATATTCGTATAGTTCTCTTCTGTGGAGAACAAATTGAAAGACAGATGTGATAGCTTGCCTTAGGTCAAGTGATTGTGCCGCTTCATCTGGTTATAAGCTAGGATAACTATCAGACCACATGGCGAGAATGTGAGCCACAATGTAGAATTAACCTGTGAATTTTTATTGAACGCTTCTGTGATGTGACAGATGACTCGTGCCAAAGCTGAGAACAGAGGGCAGAGAGTCAAGGTTGTAATGGTGAGAGAACTAGTTAGATTGTGTGAACAGAATAAGCAGTCCTCAGTACATGATATATGAATATTTACATGAAGTTTCTGCCAATTGAACTTCTGGAAAAGAAACTTTGCTAGTGATTAGCTAGAAAATAAAATGCTCATATTACTGTGATGAAACTAAACCAAATTTCTTCTATAAGTATCAGAGGGAGCATAATAGATCTACTTTAGATCAATGAAAGTCAAAAGTATAGAAACGCTCATAGGCGTAAATGCAGATATTCAGTATTTTATTTTGGATTGCAGTACAGTGAGGATAGGAATATGTGTCCTTTCCTCACTGTAGTGCGATCTCGAGTTGCTTGATCATGATATCAGTCTCCATAATATATGTCTGCTTTTTGCTTAGTCATGGCAATCACAACTTGGCAGCATCATCATCAAATGTGGTAAAGGGTCATACGTGACAGCAGGAAGTTTTGGGTTTTCCTCCATTTTTCAAATTTAGTGCTGGTGGATGATATGATGAAAAATACTATGAGACTGTGTCTGCAGGATCCAGAAGCAAACATCATATGTTCCCTTTCTTAGAATTTTTGTATAATGCACCATCAGCAAGCCATTCTGAATAAGAGTACAGTTGAGATGGAGGAAAGCTTCTGTCTGGAAAATAGACAGAGGAGGACATAGCAAAGTTGAGTACTTTAATTTACTCCCCAATTAATCTCTGAAAGATTACACTGTAGCTATTAATGGGCTGAGCCTACGTTTTTTGAAATAATCAAATTATATCCTCTCATTTCAAACAAATGTTCATATATGTGGAACTATAGGGGTTTCCTAAATAAGTGAAATTGCAAACTCTTCAGTACAAACTGCTTTATAGCTGTAATATTTTTAGTTAGATTTTAGGTTTTAAACTGGATTTTATAAGTCATAGCAAACACTAACTATTAAGTTTGTAACATTTTGTAAAAAAAACTGCAATATCTCAGTAACTGCTCAAGTTGCACACATACTGTAAGCAGCATTTTGTTCACTCAGCTGTGAGCTTCCATACAAGGGGATCAGCTCTGTTTGTGCTACTTCATTATCAAGATATTTAGAAAAAAACATGAATTGTATGGCAGTATAAATAAATATTATATGAGCATCAATTAATATATTTTTTACCTGCACTAGACAGAGGTCAAATATCAATACTGCTACATCTGCCATTATGTAAGCTTTAAGATGAAATCCTTTAATTGTTTGTGTGTAGCAAGTTTTTGAAATTATTAATTTATATATGGACAAGCAATATCTGACACCTAGAGGTATCACTAGGATGTAACTGCAGAAACACCTAGAGGCATCACTCTGCTGAAGTGAATTAAAGTAGAACTCCACACCAATGTGAAGTTTTTCCTTTCAAATAGTGATTTTCCTTCACTGTGGCCCAACACTAAAAGTGATAAATACAGAAAAATCACCATTTGATAATTATTTCCTTCATTTTGTGATTAAACTTGTTTCTGTTTGCCTTTTTATGAAATCTTCAAAACACCATAAATAAGGATCAGCTTCACAGCAAGACCATTCACCTCTTCAAATTTATTATTCTGATACCTCGGCCTTTCGCCTTTTAGGAATAACTTATACATACAAAATGGTCAAATTTATGGTGGTTGTTTATACTTTTTGTGAAATCTCGCATTTTCTTTTCCCAATTTTATCTCATTAACTCTTACATCGTGAAGGTTAGGTGTGACATAGTAATTAGATTTGGTCACTGATTCTTACTATAGACCCATTAAGAATAATGGCTCTTTAGCAAGGGTATTCAAATATGCATTACCAACATGGCTAGATCCAGCACAAGGTGACTTAGGCAGTTGTCTAAGGCCCGGTGCTGTCTGGGAGGTCTGGACAGACTGTAAAAAAATACTGTTCTTAGTGCTGCAATCTGAAAAATAATAAAAAAATAAATAAACAAAAAAATGCTACCATCCAAATGGAAGATTCAAATCACAGGTTTTCCATAAATGCCTACACTCAGACTTTCATTCAAGCATCAGCATTGCACACATGCAAAACACTGAAGCATGTTTGTACTCCTGAGTGGGAGATTTGAAGCAGTGAAGTACTGCCCTGTTTGTGAGAGGAGGTGTTGTGTTGAACAGGAGAAGCTGTGAATAAGGATTGAACTGGAGAAGCTGTGTATGGAGATATTTAAGTGGAAAATTTGAAGTGGAGAGATTGAATATTTGTGTTGCTGAAGAGAAATGGGAATATTTGAAGCAGTGTCTAGTGATTTGATGGAAAAGAGTCATATTTTACAGGCAGTGTGTTTTGTGTGTGTGTGTGTGTGTGTGTGTGTGTGTGTGTGTGTGTGTGTGTGTATGCTCCAGAAAGATGGATTACAGCAACTTATGATTGCCTCCAGAGGATCTGCCTGCTCTACAATTGCCTCCTATAAGTTACAGAAAATTCAGGTAAGAGCAGGGGATTACAATTTGAATGTCATAGTCAGTGCTCAGAAAATACATATTTTTTAATCCATTAAAGCCCCAGGAGCACTGTTTGGTTAAGTGACTTGCTCAAAATCACACTATAAGCAAATGGAGCTGGGAAGAATCGAACTTTGCACCAGTGACTACGGGAAGGAGCTCATTAAGAGTTTAGATCCTTAGTTCACTGAACTAACTGTCAAACATTTCATAAGCTCTTCATTTTCTCATAAATTGCTGAGTATGTTAGTCAGTCAGTAATGCTAGTCATTAGGGATTTACACTTACTGCTCAAAGAAAGCATCTTACGTTTATTGGAGTTGCCTGGCACTTAAGGCTCTAAGCTATTAGCAAACTACTTCCTGTAATCAAAAATACAGGGTTTGTATCCTTCCACCTCTGTTTTCCTATTGTGTGCTTTTGATCAAGGCAGTCAGGTAGTGTTGCTCTGTCATCCTTGAAAGGGGACACTTTCTATAGTGAGTTTATTTATCTGTTTAGCATACAGATAAAAAAGAAATTATATTTAAAATTTGTGCCCTTGTCCTCTCGTTATTTTTGACTTTGTCTAGAATTCTTGAGCAAAGAGGCTGAGAGGTATTTTTGTCTATTCCTTGTAAAATTTATGACTCTATGACAAACTGCTGGGGATTTTAGTCATTAAATAATGCCAAGCATGAATTTCAGACTTTGTATGCCTCAGAAAATGCTTACTAATGTTTCATGTTTTTATTCTAGCAACTTTTTAAGAATATGAGAGAAACATTTAAAATATGTTCCTGATTTTTGGGTCTTTGTCACAGATTTGAGATACTAAGTTGAGAAGCCAGAGGAGCTTTGCTATGGGTTCCACTGTATGGTTTTGACAGCAGTGAACTGAGATGCATCTCTGGCCCATTATTTATGAATGTATTCATTCACTTGCTCAAGAAGATATATGAGCTGTACAGTCATGCAAGTGGGTGTGACTGATAGTTGTGTGTATGTGTATAAATACTCGGTCTTGCAACCCACAATAGTTATGGTGAAAAAGAAGGAACTGGTTGCAGTAAACAGGAAGATCAGCATAATAACTATGTTCTGCGTGTGCTATCTTTGGTTTCACTGTTTCTTTACTGTTGACAGTTTATTTGTTATTTGATTGTGAATAAACTGGACAGCATGACATCTAAGAGTTTAATGTTAATGTTTTAACTGTGAATTCATTTTTAATTAACCTTCCTTTTTTGCAGGCACACTGGTGTGAAATGCACTGTGTCTGGCTACAGCAGTCTGTTTGGTTAAGAAAGGAATTCCCACAACCTTAATTTGTCTGCTATGTAACTCTGACCAAGTAATTTTACCAGACTGTGCTCCTAGGCTGCTCCTGTAATGGTTCACTTGCTTCCAGTGAGCTGTCCCGAGCTGTTAACCAATGAATTGTCCATCTGACTTTTGAATTCCTGTACCCTTCACATAGACTCTAATTAATGCTTCACTACTTGCCGTTTGACTATGAGTCTCAGCACTTCTTGTAGTTTAATGGACTGTCAGATTCATTTTCAATAAATGTGGATTTCAAGGGAAGAGTTGTTTACTATTGCTCATGTTAAGGCTATTTTCCTTGTGAAATTGTTTTGTTTCTTGACTGTCAGTGTTTTTTGCTGTACAATTTGAAATAATAGTTTTAAATAAAATCCAAATCTTTGTGATCATTGGTTAAGTCAAGAACGAAATAGTATATGCACTGATGGGTTTGAACAGTATTTTATAGTATTTGTGGACAGACAGCCAAGTAATGAGATACTGGTATGGTTGGGTGGGGTCAGTCCATTACCCTGCCTTGGGCTCCATTTAACCACAAATAATTTCTACTTATCAGTCACAGATCACTAGTATCACACCACAGATAAAAAGTCTTGCCTGGGCCCTACAGTTCTGAGCTTGAGGAAAAGTAATGATTTCAAGCTTAGTTTTCAGATATAAATGTGCAAGAAGAATGCACTGATGCATTATGCTTTTTTCTTACCACAAGTTAGTAATCTTTCTCTTTAACCAAGCCTAGGAGTGAGACAAAGAAGAAAAATATTTTCATCTTACTGTGCTGGTTTTCTGTCAGTACTTGATTTGTATTTTTTTCTACACTGCATTTTATGTAAATGTTAATCTTTTCTTTTTGTAGAGATAGTTATGGTAGTTTTACATTATATACCGTGTTTCGTCCAGGCAATTCAATGAGATGGGGAAAGGATGATTATTTATTTAGTTAGTTAGTTTAACATTTGTGTACTGGGAAAGTCTGACTGGGACACAGCCCATTTTCAGTGCAGGCTCAGGGAGAAACACTCCAGATAGATGTCTTTGGAAGTGTGGGAGGAAACCGGAGCACCAGGAGGAAACCCATGCAAATGCAGGGAGGACAAGCAGACTCCACACAGAAGTCACCCCAGCTGAGAATCGAAAAGGAGAACCTCTTAACAAGTCAGCTCAGTCTAAGTAACACTCTTAATCAGAGGGGTCAGATTTCTCACTCTAGGACCCTGAACTGAACTTACAGTTTGAAAACAATGACTGACTGAGCTTCTTTTTATAAAGCCTGATATTCTGATTTTATTTATAATGCTGTACCAGGAAATGGACAATAATAAAAATCAAGGAAGCAAAGAAACGAAAAACGATGACGCTGACAGTCAGAAGTAAGCAATCACAGTACTACTGTAAACTGGTGGTGAAAGAAAAAACACAGCAAACGAGCCTCTCATTACAGGGCTATCTCTCTTCTTATAAAATGACATTGAGGTGAAAGGCTTGACTACAGAACAAACGGCACAATAACGCCCTTTCAGGCAATAATGGGTAGAATAAATCAGAAAAGAATGATAATAACTTACATCAATAAACAGGCATTAGCAATTCAGGAAAGTTCAAAATATGCTGAAGAGCATGCATATTTTTCCAGTTTTGGGGTGTGGTTCTCCTGTAATGAACAAGAGTGGAGGATTTACAGTGATGCCATGTTTTATAAGAGTGGTCCCAAGGCTGATCTTTGAGGGACACCTGAAGATACAAGGGATAGTGGGGGTAAATATAGTTTGCTACCATCACTGTAGCTATGGAAGAAGTGTGCAACTATGCTCATTTGGAAAGAATGTAAGGAACAGAAATTCATACTCATGTAACCTAATCCAAGAAATACAACTTTATAGCTCATTGTAGTGAATGCCACTGATCATAGTGCAAAATGTTTGTTCTTCATGAGCCAAGGAGAAAGCCAAAAATAATGATGCACAAAGGCCCAAACTCAGGGACAATTTCTAAATATTACTATAATCCACTTGAAGTACTGCGGTGGTGGTGCTGCGGTAGCGTTGTCGCCTCACAGTTAGACGTTGCACGCTCGATTCTCAGTTAGAGTGTCTTCTGTGTGATGACATGCATGAATGGGTGTTCCTTCGTTGAAGGTTGTGCGTTAGGCCCGGCAAGCCAGCATGGAAAACTCTACTGCCAATCATTAGTGGACCGGAGTTCCGCTGTGGGGACCCCTAACCGGGAAAAGCCGAAAGACGCAAATCAAACTATAATCTACTTGAAAAGTTAATAGAACATTAGCTTGAGCTTTCTGAAGACTGAGAAGTATAACACTCTAATGTGGGGTATTATTGACTGACTGCATTTCTCAGTGTTTACAAGAAAAAAATCAAGTGGGCCAGGGCAAAAATAAGAGGCAGAATCAGGGACATTCTATAAAATCAGTGACAGGTGAAGCTGTGCCATTGATAACAACAGGATAACAACAATTTGAATTTGCACTGGCATGCATTTTATAAAGGTAGGAAAGTTATATCGGTCCTACTGCAGTATCCATAAGTTTGTGACAAACATAAGAACTGGAGAAGCTGTGAGTGAATGATTTTAATAAGGCATTACAGCACAGCAATGTGCAAAAATTAGATCCACAGACTTATTTACCACTTTTGTGATGGAATACTACTACAGACTGCTTCCAAATTCTGCAGACGTGACCTTCCAGAATGTGATATGTAAAACTGTAAAAGGACTGCATATCACAGTAGATGTAATTTGTAGCAACCTGATAGGGACACTGCCTGGGGTGATGGAGTACAGCTTGATCTGTGATAGGCAATGGCAACATTTTCACAGTTAACTAGATGAGTGTCAAACAGAGGTCAAGTAACTGTGGACAGTTTGTCAATGAAATAATCCATGAGGATATTGTTTTTGGACAGTTCTTCAGGGAAAGTTATTTGAAATGGAAAACTCCCCCAGAAGAAGGATAATTATTATTCCAGTCTTGAACTGTTTCAGGGACCTAATAGAAGATTCTTGCAACTGTAAGAAATATTATTCCTTACAAGCAGCTTGGATGCCTTGGTGTTATTCCCTGATTCCCCTGTGAGTGATGTAGTTTAGAACAGATTTTTTGTAGGCTGGTACAGTAGCCTGGATGATCATTAAAGCCTTAGTTCATGCTGTAATCCATTAGACTGAGTGGGATACAGCCCTTCATTTCCAAATAAAAGTAAGGTTGTTTAGGACATTTAGAAAGGTATCATTAAAATATTTGGTTGCATCTGTAAAGGCTTGAAAGATGACAGATTAGCAGTCATAAACTTGGTGACTGTCTTGGAGCAGGGTCACATACAAACGTTTGGCACACCTGGAGAATGAGAAATGATGCAGTTGTTGAATTCAGCTTTGTCTCTAGACAGTTACAGTACAGACAAGTCCCTGACAGAATCGGCTAGTTGGCTAATAGATGTAGAGCAGAAGGTGACTCCATATGGATTTAATCTGGGGTAATTTTTCTTCCTGAAACCATACTAGCCCTAGTTCTTAGAGATATTAATTGGGCTATGCTTAAAAGGGACACTTCAAGGTGTGAGAATGGATATGAGGATTTGGCCGAGTTTACAATTAGGTATTTGTGGAAATTATTTGTTAACAACTTTATGGTACTATCAGCCTTTGGGGTTAGAGGTGATTGTCAGAATGTAAGGCCATGCAGTTGTGGTGGTTGTGTTTGTTGAAAGACACATTAAGTAGAAAACATTCGTAGTGTAAGGGATGATATGCTAATCATAATAAAGAGAAGAGATAAGGTAAGAGATTAGTCATAAAGGAGGATGAGCTTAACAGTTCCCTTATGAGCTCTAGTATGGATGAAAATGGTACACCCAATGGGATATCTTAGAGTTGTAGATGTGATTATGCAAGAACGTCTTACATGACAAGAATGTAAGATTCACAATGTAGAATTAACCTATGAAGAAGGTGAATTTTGTTGATCATACACATGTGAGTATGACAGTTATGAAAATGTGGAAGAAAGGTCTAGTGAGGTAATTAATTTTATTTTATTTACATTTGTTTACCAGGGTAGTGCTCTGGCCATGAATAACCCTTCGCAGGCACAGCCAGAGAGATGAAAATTCACAAGTGGTAAAAAAAGAAGCAAGATATAACAAATTGGAGCAAAATAAGATTATAAAAGTTAATTAGTTGAAAGTTCAGTTGAAGAAGGGCTCATATTCATGTGGATTCCTCTTCTATGGAGAAACAAATTGAAAGACAGATGTGATAGCTTATGAGTCAAGTAGGGTAATGCCACTTTTCATCTAGTTATAAGCTAGGATAACTATCAGACCATGACGAGAATGTGAGCACAATGTAGAATTAACCTATGAAGAAGGTGAATTTTGTTGAACATACACCTGTGAGTATGACAGGTGAATGAGTACTTAAAGCTGAGGAACAGAGGGCAGAGAGTCAAGAGAGGTTGTAATATTAGTGAGAGAACTAGTTAGATTGTGTGTGGAACAGGAATAAACTGATCTATAAGTACAACGATATGAATGTTGCAGAGGTTTCTATAGTTAGACTACAGAAGAAACTTGCTAGTGATTAGCTAGAAAATAAAAATGCTCACATATTACTGTGATGAAACTAAACAAATTTCTTCTATAAGTAATAGAGGAGCATAGCTAGATCTACTTTAGATCAACGAAAAGTCAAAATGTCGAACGCTCACATGAGCGTAAATGCAGATATTCAATGTTTATTTTTTTGGATTGCAGTACAGTGAGGATAGGAATATTTGTCCTTTCCTCACTGTAGTGCGATCTTGGAGTTGGAATATATATTTAGCTGGGGGTGGGGGGCACAACCCCCCCACAATAGCGATTTTGAATTTCTGCATTTACGCTCATGTGAGCATTCAACATTTTGATTTTTCGTCTGTATAATATAGACCCGCTAGATCTACCAAGCCCAATGCTTTGTGGGTTTCCCTGAACAAGTGACCTCAACAAATGACTACTAAATAGAGCTGTTACTTGAAAGTTTGACAACAGGTTATCAGTGCAGTGCTAAAAATATAAAACAAGACTGGGAACATAAAACAGAATTGGACTGGCTCAAAAAAGATCAAATGCAGATTTAACTTGATGCAAGGCAGCAACATATTTTTTGTCAAAATCAGTGAACTTGGTGGCCATATAAAACCAGAAGCACATTTAATCTGTGTAGATATTTTGGAGATGTCTTTCTGTACAGCAAGTGTAACACTGTTTCATAAAGCAAGTTAATGCCGTTATATCAGATCAACTGATCCATATCACAACCACAAAAGCTGACTTATTAATCTTAAATAACAGAAATTAATTAGCTAAATTCCAAACTATACCAAAGGACATGTTACCAGAATATTTTTGGCATATTCTCATGGGCCATATTCCTAAAAAAATGGGTATCATGTTTTAGGCCATCCATTGAAACAGCAAGGCACCATGAGGTTTAATAATGCCATGCCCTATGAATATGCATGAACCAGTGGTGATAAAAATGGCAATCTAAGAGCCATCACTTTGTTATAGAAATGGTTTAATACTGCATAAATCATTCATAATGTGATTCCACAGATCCCAGTATTATGGAACCACATTATGTGTGCAGGGTATATTCTTATTGTAGCCAATCTACATCTGACTGCTGTCAGTCTTATGTGTGTATGCTGTATGGGTGGGCTATATATATTTACTATACTGGATGGTGTATTGCAGTAGAGTGTGCCATGCTGTGGTGGGCAGATGTAAAATGGGAAATGGGGACTGGGAGAGTCAATGTCAAAAGGCATGAATGATTCAGCTCACAGATGTGAGTGCACAAGTGCTCACGCGCACACACACACACACACACACACACACACACACACACACACACACACACACACACATGTACAAACACACACACACACACACACACACACACACACACACACACACACACACACACACACACACACACACTTACTTAGACTCACGTGGTATACATACCCATGGGCAATTTGGAGGAACTCCAATTGACATGAATGCGGGAGGATGCAGGAGCACATGTAAAAATTCATGTGGACACAGGGAGGATATGCAGTCTCCAGACAAAAGACATCCCAGCTAAGAACTAAACTGGAGAACCAAGTGCTGTGAGGAAACAATGCTAGCAGCTTCACAGCTGTGCTACCCTGCATCACCTTCCACACATGATAAAATGCATATCCATACGCATTTGGGATTTCAGACGTCTGAGGGTTTGATCCCTCTTTATCATATATGTGAAATAGGCTGGATGTGTAGGCTGCAATAGGTTGTACCCCAGCTAAGAACCATACTAGGGAAATAACCACTCTGGGGCAACAGCATTAATTGCTGCAGGACAGTGTCACTGTATATTCCCTTCCTCACATGATTAAACTCATACATCACATGCATTTTGAATTACAGACAGTTCATGAGTTTGATTATTCACTGTCATGCGTGCATTTTTCTTTAACACTCCAGCAAGTTAAAATAGTATTATAGAGCTCCTTTTTTAAGTAAATGCGGCATGCAGATTTTGATGATCATGCAAGAATTTGAAGGACACATATATGTATATTATACATACAAGCCTAATATACATATACATATATGTATATTAGGCTTGCCCAAATACAATACCTCTAGGGGAGAGTATGCTGAGAGCACAAAGGCAAAGGGATGAGAGGTCTAAATGAAGTGGAACTCACATTTAGATCCAGTCTTTGCTTACTGTGCTGTAACTAACTAACTAACACAACTGATATTTGCACAGATGTTCCAGTACTGGGGACAATACCATGAAGTTCTCTCACTAATGCGCTGCTGTCCAAACTAGATGCAGCTTTGTGCAAGGAGACGATCAGCTTACTTATAGTAGATCTTTATACTGCAGCTATAGTGGCCTATCATCATCAGCAGCAGCTGAATCATAACATTTAACCACTCCTTTCTGCTTTCACTAGAATATTTAATTTCTATAACACAATGAACATGGCTGTAGGTCATTTTGTTTAACTATAGACAGCCACGTGTGTTTTTTCTTTTGGCTAAAAATTCAGTGATTGAAAATGCATTTGTTCAGCTGCATAAATAAGCAAAACAAATCATTGTTTTCTTGGAGGGGTAACTTACACCCATGAAGAAGCCTTTAGCCCTTTAATCTCTGAATAAAATAATCAACTGCAAGATCAGTGTTGCTTCAAGAAAGGAAATATTGCATTCAAAGCATTGTATGAAATTCAGAGAAAAACCCTGAAGTTTCAATTTGCATATACTCATTAACACCTACGTGTTCTGGAGTGTCGCATCTCTAGTAGCCTGCACACATCTTGTATTCCACAGCATTTTCTAAAAATAGACTTAAAATGCATAAAACACACACACACACACACACACACACACACACACACACACACACACACACACACACACACACACACACACACACACACACACACACACACACACACACACACACACACACACACACACACACACACACACACACACACACACGTGTATGTGTCTGGGGGTGGACAAGTTTTACTCATTCAGTTTGCTCTTGGTAGGCAAGGTGCTGACTTTGTTTAGTCCATATTGAAGCATGTTACATAATTACATAATTAGTATGACTCAACAATGTGGCTGCGATCTTCAAATCCATTATCAACAGGGTTGACTCATTTATTGAAAAACCTCCTCATTTTTATATTTTTAATATAAGGTAATATATTGCTCAAGTGTAATTATTTGTATCTTTGTAATGAAGAAAAAATAACTGGAATATATCATCCATTTATGCACTCGCTATGTCTCAGGACCACAATTAAGTATACTGGCTCCTCGTATAGTTCGCCATACTGGTGTCCCACTCAACTCTAACTTGAGGACCATTAAAAAAAAAGTTCTTTCAGCTTAAAAATGGAAACTCTTCTTTCAGAACTGTAGCAAGCTACTTGCTACCAATGTAACAAGCAGTAGCTACATCTAAATTCCACAAATGAAGCACTGGAGCTCTTCAGCCCTGACAACAAATGCAGTATCAGCATTAGTTTCTGAATGTCTGTACTGCACTACCACTGAATGGGCGCGTGCTGATTGTGCCCCCCGCCAACACTATGGACCTGGGCAGCTGCCCCCTTGGCCATAACCAAGCTACATCTCTGATATGTCTAATGTTTTACTTCTTAGAGAAAATCAGTAAAAATAATTATGGAAGAAAACACACACTCACTTATATAATAAAAATGTATGCACACACACACACACACACACATATATATGTATATATATATATATATATATATATATATATATATATATATATATATACTTTACTTACCCAAACGGCCATTTCACCGACACCCACTAGACCCAGATCATAATACTAACATATCACGTCCCCAACAATTTTTTTGCCCAAGTTACATATGCCTGACTGCTGTATAAGCAGCCAGTAAATTTCAACATAACGATAAAGACAGAGCTATAAAATCAGCAGTATCCCTTTAATTAGATGTACTCTCTACCATATAATCATGGTGGAAGTAATGGAAATAGGTCTGGGAGTCACTGGAGATGTTTACACAGTGGTTTTGTCTCAGAGAAATAAAGAAATGCTGGCACTAGAGGATTATTTGTACCATCTTGGACAGAGCAGAGGAAGCAGTGTTATTGGGGGTGCAAAGAGAAGAAAACTCTTAAATGCAAAGGTAGAGCAGTGACAATGCTGGTTACAGAAGGTGAGCAACTGCTAAAATCCATTCCACATCAGCACTGCGATGATCCTACTGAAGGGGAATGTTATGCAATATGTAATGACATCAAAGTTAGAGCCAAATACAGTAGGGATACCCCGTGCTTAGTAGTAAATGATGCTATAGCATCCACATCCCTAAATACATTCCACAGCATTTCCAGTAGAAAGGCTCTCCTGCAGCAAATAGGTAGGGTTTGAGAAGAGCAAATATTGCTGAAAGGTCTCACAAAGTCAGTTTGATGACCATTAACTGTTCATTCATATATAAACATATGGCTGATACAATGACAGACACTGTAGTGTATGCATTTACAACAGTTAATAATCTTTATGATATGAGTAGGGTGTCCATCTGGATGATGAATGGTACATTCTTCCAAAAGGGTATCACTTGCCGACAGTTATTCAGCATGCATGGACTAGTGAAATATGATATATACAATAAAGCTGTCCCATTACTGTTTGCTTTGATGAGTAGAGAGTCTTTAAAGTGCTATAATTATCTCTGGCATTGTGCATTTTATCTACTTGGCACACACGGCTTCGAAAGTAATGTACATTTTATATTGTGAGACTTCGAAGTGGCAGCTCTGAAAAGCATTAGAGTTAATGTTGCAGAAGTTAAGTCTAAATGATGCCTGTTTCACTTTGGACATGTGTGGCAAAAAGTCCAAGCATTAGGACTAGCACAGTTATATAATAGTGACATGAGCTTTCAGTTGTGTGTGAAATCATTAGTGGCTTCAGCTTTTCTAAAGGAATCTGAAGTTGTAGAAACTTTTCCACAAGTAAAGGACTCATTTCCTGTAGAAGAACGTGAACTGTTGAAATATTTCTTGGATTGGTATGTACACGGTAGGCTCAGAAAGTTTACCACTAGGATGTCTGCTTCAGTTAGGTTTCCACTTCTGTTTTTCATCTCATTTTGGAACATTTCTGACCTTAATGAACACTATCTATCACGTATGCAAAATTCTGTAGAAGCTTGGCACAGGAGATTGAAATGTTTATGGGGACTTGTATGCTTTGGCTCGGGAACAAGACAGAGTTAATGAGCTGCGTGCAAGGATGGCTACCGGTTTCCCTCCATCACCCAAGAAACAGAGGTTATTTCAAAACCATACACAATTTCAGAGTGTGCTCAGCAGCAGGGAGGAGTACAGTGTGGTAGCGTTTATAAAGAGTATTGCTAAATTGCTGAACATGTGAATACAGTTTATTACATTCCAGCGGGGTAAGCCTTGTGGTCACAATGCTGTATTTACATATTACACAGTTCAGTGTTATTGCAGTTTGACGTGTTTTGGTGATGTCTTCTTGAAATGGAATGAATGCTGCTTCACTTAATACTATCCATTGCTTGTTTCCGCTGACATGAAAAGGAGGCATGACACTTGCTGAATATTACTGCTGATGTATCATGCAGTACGTATGGTTTCCTTTAATTGGAATGAAGCTTCAACGTTCAATTGGGAGGTGCTCTGTCTTTAACGGATTATGATGGATACTTTCCTGTTCCATATCAAGTTGGCATTGGTAGAGTACGCATTCACACAGTGTAACGTTTTCACTATGACAGAAATAGGGTAATAGGGGTTTTGAACATTATGAGTATATTAATGTTGTTGGTCATTCGGGAGTCAGCTTAGTGACTGTTGGTGAAGTGCACGTCGGGTGAGTGAATTGTCGAAGTGATTTGTCAGTGATATGGGGTCGGTCTAGTGGGATGTCGGTGAAATGGCCATTTGGGCAAGTAAAGTAGAGCCATACATATATATATATATATATATATATGGATTCACTTTGAATCATCGAATGTTCAGAACATCGATGTTCTGATCATCGAGACCAGAACATTGAAGGTTCAAAATGAACCACACAAAAACCAAAAAACTTACAAAAACTATTTTATGCAGGGGGGGCTTTGCCCCCCTGCACCCCCCCATGAGGGGGGCTTTGCCCCCCCATCCCCTCTACTTTAACATTCCAACTCCGAGATCGCACTACAGTGGGGTAAGGGAAATCTCCCGTTTACTGCTATATGCGGTAGTGCTAATAGGGAG